>NC_133619.1:480280912-480582162 GCF_048593235.1 Sminthopsis crassicaudata | reverse complement strand
AAATTCTACAAATTCTTTATTTTTCCTGTCTCTTGCTGTCTGTCTGCCTCTTCAGGCTCTGATGACTCTAAGATCAATTCCTATTTATAGCTTTCATCCTATTCTTTTCATCTGACTTTACCTATCTAGATTCTGCTTATCATGCAAGTACAGCTCAAATCTTATCTCTTCAAATAGGATCAGCTTGGTCATCTTGATCTCTACATTGACCTTGCTCTGAAACCTTATTAGCTATTTTAAAAAATATTTTCTCAATATATCACTTAGTCATTTATTTTCTGATGTTTCTAGTCTTTTAAAAATGTCTATGTTTTGTCTCCCAAGCTAAGTTAATTAATAATGATAATATATGATAATTCTAAGGCATTTTATTAATCTTCAAAGTGCTCAAATCAGCTTTTAAATTTAAACTTTTGAAGATTAAAAATAGAATTTTAAAATCAGAATTTCATACAAATCCAAAGTTTGTCTAATATTTCTTTTGCTTCTTGTTTCCAAGCAACCTTGGACTTGTCAAACAAAAAAGAAAAAAATTTAAACATAAGAGAGTGATGGGTATGACCTTACTATTCTTGCTGGCAGACTGTGAAAGCTTTTAAAAGTCTGCCCTTGCCACCTAAAGACATGGTTTGGCAATATGTCTAGCATTATTAAAAAGGCCACATACCTTTTTTCATGTTGAATCTTTTCAGAAAGAAAGATAACTAAAGATATTCTGAAGGCATTGTAGAAAGCCTATGAATCTTGCCTGATCAAGGATATAAGAATATCTCTATAATTCACATTGAAAGAGCTATGTTATAACTGTGTCAGACTACTAAATGCATAACTTTGGATGGATCATTTAATAGTTTTGGGTAAAATGATCTAAATGACTGCTAAGATCCTTTTTAGGTCTAACAATTTATTTTTCTCTCTTCAAGTCTACCTCTTGTTTAAACTATAGTCATAGTGAGCAGCTAAATTATCCATGTTGCAATAACCTTCTTTTCTTATCTCTGGATCCAGTGCTATAAAGAAGAACAGATAGTCCCAGAAGAAAATAGAAAGAAAGATAGTACAGCCAGTTAAACAAGCATTTATTAAATGCCTTCTATGAGCAAGTGATATTACAAATGATAAAACATTTCTTAAGCATCTACCATGTATTAGGCACCTGTGCTAAGGTGCTGGGGATACAAATAAGAAAAGGAAAGTCAGTCCCTGCCCCCAAGGAGTTTACAATCTATAGAGGGAGACAATAGATAAAAGGAAGCTAAAAATAGAGAGGAGCGGGGTACTCAGTGAGAGGACTTGATAATAGTGATAGAGTTGAAACTAAGCACCACACTTGATGACAACTGAAGGTTCTGCTGGGAATTTGAACGCTCTATAAAAGAAAGCTATAAGAGGAGTATTTTGTTCTGTCCTCTACTCCTTCAATCAGAGGAGCAGAATTCACTGAGGATATTAATAAGGTGTGAATACCAAAGCTTAATTCATTCAGTTCATGAGTTTTTTAAGTGATGAGTTTGAGAGAGAAGGATGGGGTTTGATGATGAAAATAGTGCAGTAAAAACCGAGCAGAGCAGCTGATTGCAAATGAATATTAGTGAGCCCTTCTCTCCCTGACTTGTGGTGAGTTAGCTACAAAGCACAGAGCAAGCATTTGATAAGTCTTTCTAGATATGTTTTTATTAAACCAATCTCTGCTTAGGATGGATTTTTTTCAAGAAAAATTTCAGTCCCCCCCCCCCAAGAGAAAAATTTTGGAATGGTATCTTGAGTCCTCCAGGATTTTGCAGCCTGTGAGGTCTCACCATTCATTTAGGTTATGGCTTCCCCACTTAAAGAAACTATGGTAGAATGAATTGAAATAGATTAAAATAATACACATCATTTTTTCATCCCAGCTATACCCAACATACAAGACATTGTCTTGAATTTCATATTTCAAATTTGCCACACCTATTTACTTATATTGTTAACTTCTTGAAGGCAGGTACCATATTCTGACATTTATTTTGGACAAACATGAACAAAAGAAAAATGCAATTCTTATTCCCAACATGCAGTATACAAGACTAGGAAGTTATTAAAGCATATGGTGACTTCTACCTTTCTGTAAACAAATTTATATTTCAGTGAAATGTAATAGTCCCATAAAATACACTAATTAAAATATAAATTGCACCAACAGTACTTGTTGTAAAGTTATCTCCATAGCTTTCCAGATGGTGTGGGGCAGGTGATTTATTTCCAGTGAGCAGCATAGTTGGGCAGGTGAATTTTTTTTCAATATGTTAGTTTTTGTTCTTAGCAGTATCAGAGAATCTTAGAGTTGGGTGAGATCTCACCAGTCATCTAGTCACTCCTGTATCTGAAGTATTCTCAATCATACCTTCAACCAAAAGTTAAGTAACTTCCACTTGAAAACTTCCAGAAATGGAGAACCCTACTACCAAGCAGTATTGTGGCATTCTATTCTACTTTGAGACAACTCCAATTATTAGGAAGGTTTTCTCTACATGAATTCTAAATTTCTCCCTCCCTGCAATTTCTACCCCTTTCTCTTAGTTCTTCCCATAGTTCTAATATCCCTTCTATATATTTGGACAGCTATAAGATCACCCCAAATCTTGTCTTATTCAGACAAAACATCCTATCTCATTTGATTGAGCTTTTAAGGTCTCTTATCACTTATATTCTAGTCTCCTTCTTTGAGACTTCCTCCAATTTGTCAATATTATTCTTAAAATGTGGCTCTTTGAAATGAATACAATATCCAAGGGTATGGTGCAATGGGACTAATATTTTCCTTGTTTTTGACATTTTTTAGTGAAATCTAATCTTTGCTTCAAAGGACCAATTATATAAGCTCTTTCCTCATTCATGTTAGAGTGATTATTCAATGCTTTGGCCTCAGGAAGGACAGATAGGGTCTGTGAAAGTTGGAAAGAATCCAACAATCCCCAGCTTAATATATCAGAAACTTCTCTGTGGATGAGCTCTGAAACTCTCTCTGATGAGTTACCTCTCCCACAGGGAGAGTCCATTCACTCTCTATTGTTTGAGATGCAACTTGAATAAATGGGTTTATATACTATTTAATATGTGTTCATTGTGAAACTGACATTTTAAGCTTTGAATATGTAGCTTGAGATATTCCTTTCCTGGTAAAGGATGATGATCAGAAGTGTAGCTTCTAAAAATTACTTCTAGATTAACAGTTTTTAAAGATCACTTAGATATAATTCTCGCCTAATTACTCTCATTCTCTGAAGAGAGCAGAGTAGCCAGACTCTGGCCCAAACTCTTCCTTTCCCTCCTGGCAAGAATCAACCTCTCTAGGGGAAGAAGACTCTAGAGATATCTATTCCTACTTCCCTGTAAGCTATATCCAGACAAACTCACAGGGACAGACAAAACCTTCATGGAAAAGCCAAACAACACCCCCATACATATCCTTAAACTAAGAATGTTTCATACATTTTGGCTGTCATGTCATACTGCTGACTCATATTGATCTTGAAATCCTTAGCTTAAAAAAATCTACATAATCTTTTCTTACAAGAACTTTTCTATAGTCAACTCTCTCCATTCTAAACTTATATAATTGATGTTTAAACTCAATTAAACAAGTAAAATTTTATCTTGTTACTTTTAAAACAGCTTCTACTGTTTTAAAATATAGCCAGGAATAAAGTTCACTAGCCTACAGTTTGAAGACTCCATGAGGGGGGCAGCTAGGTGGCGCAGTGGATAGAGCACCAGCCCTGAATTCAGGAGGACCCGAGTTCAAATGTGATCTCAGACACTTAACACTTCCTAGCTGTGTGACCCTGGGCAAGTCACTTAACCCCAGCCTCAGGGAGGAAAAAAAATACTCCATGATCTTTCTGTTCAAAAAGAAATAAAACTTTTACCTGTCATCAGATCTCAGACTCTTTAATTTAATTTTTATTTTATGTAATAAAACAAGTGTTTCCATACACAGTCCAATAAAAAGATGAATGCATATGAAACTGCAAATCTACTATGAAAACATGAAATTCCTTTTAAATATATAACAAAATTATCACATAAATTTCTTTTTTTTCTTCTCTTCCTTTTCTCCCACCATGCCCTAGACTTTGCTGCCATTAGACACATATGTATGACTATTTGTTTTTTTCAAAGAGCATTAAAGGTGCAACCAATAACAAATCCCACAATTTTTTCATCATCCTGTTGCTGAATGTAGTTTTGTCTGTACCCGTTAACTTACTCAAACCCATTCTTTAGCCTCTTCCCTCAATGTTTCTGTCTCTTTCCTGTATCTGCCAGGATGGGGAGATCCCTCAGCACACTTTAAATTCAGTTAAGGGATATAAAAACAATGTGTTCTAGAATACAGGGCTTCCTAGACAATCTGGAAGTGTGTGAAAATAGATTTGCCCCTGATTCTTGCCCCTCTCTAAGCTCTGTTGGGAGTTAAGGAGGTAGCATTTTACAGATTTCCAAGATCCTGGCTACAAACTCAGCTTTGATGTAGATAGGTAGATTACTATAGGGACCTCTCAGGTGAGAAAATTGCCCTTACCAATCAATACAATATCTTATATGAAGTTTCTCTCTGAGATATGGAGAGTTATCTAGAGCACTGAGAGTATAGAGGACTTACTCAGGGTCACAAAGTCAGTATGTGCTAGAGACAGAATTTGAACTCAGGTGTTTTTTTTTCCCTTTAAGACCAGCTCTATATCTCTTGCTGCTATAGAGAGAGGTAATAATTAATATGAAGCAGCAAAATATAGAAGCATAAATCCTTATTTGGAATCAAAATACCTGGATCTGGGTTTGAACTTTGGCACTTATGGATAGATTTTTCTAACTTCCTAAGCCTTAATTTTTTCATTTGTAAAATGGGACTAACAATACTCATACCATCTGTCTCTTAGACTGTTGTTGGGAGTAAAATTCTTTGTTAACCTAAGATGTTATTTAAAAATAGGAACTACCATTGTGACTTTTATATGGAGGCAAGGCAAAGTAAATAACTTTTTCCCTAATTGTCCTGCCCAACTATGAGTCAAAAGTCAATTTAGAACTATCTGTCAAGTTGGACTATCTGAATCCTGAGATTGCTTCCAAATTAGGATTTCATGCATTTCTAAAAACTGCATCTTCTCTCTCCCAGTCCTGTGTTATTCATTCTTAATCCTACACTGAAGCATTAAAATATTTGTTTTGACATTTTAAAAATTGTGTCTATCTCACAAGTTTGTGGGTCCTGATTTCTGTGGAGGATCTGAGTGTCAGCTAACAAATTAGCACATCCTTCTGGTTCTTGGTGGAGATGGGAGGAGATAAATTATGTCTGTCTCTAGTGAAATTTACAAATTCAGCAAAATGTCAAGGCTGAGGATGTTTGAAAGAAAGGCATTCCTGACAGTCACTCCATAGAATAATGCAAAATAAAAGAAGGAAGTTAGATAAGGAAGTTAACTGAGCAGAAGTAGCTAATGTAATTGGACCTGAGCTCAGGAGAAAACTGAACTTATGAAGATGACTACTCCATCAAGGAGCTTCCCATCCAACTTCCCATCATTTGTCCTGCAACTTAACTTCTCAAAACAGAGACGAAAATCTACAAGGAAGAAAAGAAGCACGGTGGCATGATAAATAGATTAACAATAGTTAATAATAAATTATTCACCCAGTCAAAAAGACGGGGTTCAAGTTCAGCCTCTGCTGCAAACTGGAGGCCAGACAATGGACAAGCCAGTTGTCCTTCAAGGTCTGAAGCAATTCTTTAAGACTTTCATTTGCATAGAAGGTAGCATGTATTGGAAGGAGTTCATCACTAAGAAATCACATTCCCATCTCAGCTACAGGGTGATGAATTTTTCAGCTACATCAACTCTTTTTTTTTTTTTTTTGAGGCAATTGGGGTTGAGTTTCTTGTATAGGACCATACAACTACAATGTCTGAGCCCAAATTTGAATTCAGCTTCTCCTGATTCCAGTGCAGCACTCTATCCATTGTACCACCTAAAGGCCCCTTACACTAACTCTTAAAGACTCTCTATTCAATCATAAAGAGGATGGAATATGCATTTGTGTAAGGATAGCTCACACAGATGAATTTACAGACCCTTGGCAGTTTAAAGTAATGGGAATCTTATTTAGCTCATAGGACTATAATGATCAAATGAGAAAATGTACATAAACATTCTTTGAGAACTTACAATTTATGTGTTGTTATTCAGTGTATCCAACTTTTTGTCACTCCCTTGTCCATAGCACTCCAGGTCTTTCTAGCTTCCATTATCTCTCAAAGTCTGTCCAAATTCATATATGTTGTCTCCGTGACACTATCTATTCATCTGATCCTCCATCTTCCCCCTTTTCTTTTTACTTTTAATCTTTTCCAAAATCAGGATCTTTTCCAATGAGTCCCATCTTTTCATTCTATGACCAAAGTATTTAAACTTCAATGGTTTGTGTAAAAATATGAAAACATTCAATGCTATGCAAACTTAAGATAGTATATGAGCAATAAGTAAGAACTGGGGGAAACAGTTTAAGGATAGGTACTTTTAGGGGAAAATTCCAATAAAAAAGCAGTCAAAATGTGAAAAAGAGACAACATGAAAGACAAAAACTCATAGTTATTTGATTCTATGTAATGGCACTTAATAGCTTTTGAGGGCAACAAAATACAAGGTGTCTCAAAAGTCTTAGTGCACTTTTAAGCTTCAATTTTAATTTTTGAGACACCCTGTATAGCTATTTATTATAATGGCTACTGATTCAGGCAGAAATATTTTCAATAATCTTTCAGGTACTTTGAAGAGAAAGTCATATATAAGATGGGATCCTGTAGTGTGCTGTCGTCTCCAGAAACTGCCGATTGCTCTCTGGTCTAGAGGAGAGACTTCTTCCTCCAGAGAGCCGCCTCAAGTCTGGTCCAAACAAGACTCTCCCTCTCTCTGGAGTGCCGCCCTCTTTTATCTTCCCAGAGAATGGGTGTGGGATAACGCAAGGGCTTCTGGGGAAAATTACTTCAACCAATGAACTTACTCCTTTCCAGGAGTTCACAAGTAAAACTCCCAGTAAAGGCAGGAACTAGAGAATTGTTAAGTACCGATTTAGCACTTAGTAAGAACCTAATATCTCATTATCTCATTAGCACTTAGTAAGAACCTAACAGGATCCATTTCAAATCATTATTTCAATATTTCCACAGATTTGTAATCCCAATAATGTAGGTATTTCCTTTGTATGATATGGGAAACAATATATTCATCCATTCCTTCTCATCCCATGTGACTATTGTCCATATTCTCTTATAGAGTCTCCATGAAGATCTACCCAATATTCTAGAGACTTTACTATAGGTATTTGGATATTACATGGACACTAAAAGAATATATAGCTTACTTATCAGTTATCTCTCTCAGCCTCTTACTATTTGGTTTGCTTCTTTTTCTAGTTAATCATGTTTATGAAGGCACCTACTCTATTGCTTTTTTATATGATTTTGATTATATGAAATGGTTAAAATAAATACAAATGTTTAGGTGCTTCAGGCAACTTTAAAAAATCACCTATGGGGAAGGAATTGATAGAAATGAGCATTTATTTAGTGTTTACTTTGTTCTAGGAATTATGCAAAATGCTGAATCCCTCATTTCTTTAATGACATTAGAAAACAAAGCATAGCTTGGGATGCCTTTTTAACTCCCCTCCCCAAACTTATTCATATCTTTTATCAGTGATATGTAATAGAGCAGCTAATTGGTCATTTATCCACTGCCTAGTGCAGCAGTCTCAAATTAACACTCATGTTCATCTACTTACCCACCTACCTACTTATCTGTCTATCTCTCTATTCATTTATTTATTTTTAGCATTATTTTATTTGCTCTACTACATAAATAAGAAGGTTTTTCTTCTTTTTAATTTTGATTGTCTGGCAAAGCCTATGGTCTTAATGTTTGTAAATAAGTAAAATAAAATATATAAGATTACAAAGATATTCAACTATTTTGAAATATCATTATCAAAATATTAAAGAAGAAACCTATTCATGAGCCCTGGGTTAAGAACCCTTGATTTAAATCATTGTTGCTCTTCATAGAGATTTGTTAATCTGATTAAAACAAATTTGGACATTAGAGCAAGTGGTTATATGATATACTTTAGGGATCTATAAGTAGAGCAGAGTATATAATCTGGGAACTTTGGTTGTGAGATGCCTCCAAGTCCAAAAGTAGTAGTCAAATCTGATGAAAATTCATTGAGAAAACATATTTGAATCTTTTCTTTTTTTTTTTTTTTATCACACTAGAGTGTCCCAAAAATCAAATATTAAGACATTAAATATTTAAACTGCGCTAAGACTTTTTGGAACATCTTATATCTATATGTTAATGTGTGTGTGTATAACATCTAATTATCTATATATAACATCTAATAGGACAGCTAGGTGGTACAGCAGATAGAGTGTTGGACACGGAGTCAGAAAGACTTGTCTTCTTGATTTTAAATTGCAGACTCAAGAATGTTCCTAGCTGTGACTCTGAGCAAGCCATTTAACCCTGTGTCAGTTTCCTCCTTTATTAAATGAGTTAGAGAAGGAAATGGCAACTTTCCCCAGTCTCAATGCCAAGAAAATTCCAAAAGCAATCATGAAAAGTTAGACACGAGTGAAAAATGACCGAACAACAAAACAACATACAATTACTAGCAATAATAATATCTCATATTTATTTAACATTTTAAGATTGTTAAATGCTTTTATATACATTTGAGTCATGCTTAATGGGTGAACATTAACAAATAATATAAATGCACACATAAATATAATAGCTAGCATTTACATAGTGCTTTAAGGCTTGTGAAGTGTTTTACTCATTTTATTCTCACAACACCCCACTGAAGTAAATGCTATTACCCACTTTAGAGATAAGGAAACTGAGGCTGAGAGAAGTGACTTGCTCAGTATTACACAGTTGATGTCTGAGTCAGGATTTGAACTTGCATCTGCCTGGCTGCAAGGACATCTATGAACTATTCTACCTAATGATTATGTCTTTATAAAGCATTGGAAGCTTACTGTGAGTTATTCACAAATTTATTATTTATTTTTAGTCTTTTTCTTTCTCTGTTGATTCCCTTTAGCTTACATTTTATTCAACCAAGCTATCTACCATTATTGAAAAGAGTAATGGGAGAAAACAGCAGCTAGATGGCATAGAGAATAGAGTTCTGGGCCTGAAGTTAGGAAGATTCCTCTTCCTGAGTTCAAATCTGGCCTCAGACACTTTCTAGCTATCCAACCCTAGCCAAGTCACTTAACCCTGTTTGCCTCAGTTTCCTCATTTGTAAAATGAGCTGAAGAAGGACATAGCAAACTTCTCCCGTATCTTTGCCAAGAAAAACCCAAATTGTGTCTGGAAGAGTTAGGCGTGACTGACAACTAAACCCCAACAATGGGAGAAAGAGAAGGGGGTATGGAAATTAGCAAGAATAATTTGAAGCTAGAAACTAGCTCCTTCATATCTGAAACCCTATTACTGATTTCCTCTGTACCCTGAGGTAAATGTTACATTGTACTGATTTTCTGAAAATAGAGATATTAATACTCACCTCCTTCACCAAGGGGTTAGGAGGATTAATTAATATTAACAAAGTGCTTTAAGGATAAAAAATTTGCACACAAATCCTTATTAGTATGAGATATGCACTGTATAATGAAGCCTTCAATGTGAAATTTATGCTATGAATAAAATACCATGACAGAAGAGTGAAAAAAGGTATTCAATGTATATGTTTAGCATCTGCATTAATAATATAATAAACTTCCATGGACTCATTTCAGTCCACAGCATCAATAATCTGAATTTTAAAACTTCTTCATATGCAATGCAAATTATTCCAACTGTTTTCATAAAACAAGATTTAAAATATGTTGCTTAATAGTTTATTGGGGGAGGAGGGGCTTTTGCTTTTTTATTTTTAAATACATTTTAATTAATTTTTTGGACATCATCTGTATTTCCTAATATATTTCCCCTCTCTTTCAAGAGTTCAATGCCTTATAAAAAATAATTTTAAAGGATGATGAAGAAAGAAGCTCAGAAAAACTAATTAGCTTATTGGAACCATCTGACATCATACACTATGTTCCATGCCCATTGTCCCCTACCTCTGCAATAAAAGAGAAGGGAGTAAGTAAGGTACCTTGTTAAGAACCATGCCTACGTGAAGAGGTGGGTCAAATCTCTGAGAACCACCACAGTAGTGAAACATAACATTTGAAGGAGTTGCAAAGCAGCCTTTATTAACACAGATGTTCCTTGTGGATTGGGAATGAAATAAATTGGAGGCAAGAGGGAAGAGAAGAGAGATCAGACAATGCAACTGCCTTTCAATCTCCTTGTATCATTATCATCCTCTTACATGAAGAGATCCATTCTACAGTCTGAGTTAGACCTCCATCGGCCACTGGCAGATGGCTCCCGTATCACAATAGTACCTTCTCATTTCTCTTTTTTGGGGGCAAGTTTGGTCACTAAGAGTTCACAGTATTAGGTTCCTATTGTCTTGTTCTTGTGTTCATTCCATTTACATTTTATAGTCATGCACACTGCTTTCCTGATTTGGCTTACTTCATTTTGCATCAGTCCATAAGTAAATTGTAGGAGTAAAAAAAAAAGTGCAGGATGCATTCCCATTTTAAGGAAAAAGCTGGCAGCAGCAAATCATTGGAAACAGAATACCTTATTTTATTAAAGTTAGGGATAGAGATCTTCCTACTGCAACAATTAAACATAACCCCTTTTTTTCTCTCATGTTTTTCTTTGATTGTGGTCAAGGGTTCCCAAACATTTTCGTGACATTGAGTGACTTGGTTTCCTTTAAGTCATTAAAGTTAGAGATAAATGAGAAAGGGTTCTGAGAAGTCATTATAACTGGCCTTGCTAATCATTCCCTGTGGAAGCCATTTAAAAAAGAAATGTGTGGTGGAAAGTTGGGATATGGCTGTGGAAACTCTTTTAGAACTCCTTCAGGTAAAGCATCAAGATCAATATTATGCCATATAATGATTGGTTGAAGGAAATGGGAGTGTAAGACTCTAGGAGACCTAATAGATATCTTCCTTTTTATATTTAAATTCTTTCATGATCTAGGTCCAACTTGTCTCACCAGATTGATTACATGTTATTCCCCTCACCCCCAACAATACTTCTTTAGGCTTCAACAAAATTATGCTTCTGATGGGGGTTGGGGTCCCTTTAAGATTCCTTTTAAATTTCCCAACCCATGGCTGACCTTGATTCACAAATCCTGGTTAAAGGCACCCTTTGAATAGCCGGGCCCAGCCCCCACTATCAGCTCAGCTTCCCCCAGCCCTCACCTGATCTGAGCTAATTAAAAAGCCCGCTGAGAACTTAGGGGTACCGCCCATCATCTTCTAGGTGTAAAAGAGGTGAGCTGGAATGCCCTCTTTTACAGGAGCCCTCGCAGCCAACACATGGTATCCTTCCAGCCATGTAGAGGTTCCTGCCCGCCCAGCGGCCACCTCTGGCCCTGGCGTCTTTGTAACTGAGCTTTACTTCCAAATTCCTCCAATAAACCTTTTATTTATCAATCTAGGTTTTCAGGCCTGTAAATTCATATTACAGGGGACACTGCACCTCATGGGATTATCTTATTATCTATGCGCCAAGAAATGGGGTTCCCCCTTTCCTTTCCCTCATTACTTCCATAGCAAGAAATCTGGGTTTGGTATGAAGAAAACTCAGTTTCATATCCCAGCACCACCAATTATTGCCCATGCAATTGGACAAACCATTTAACCTTTTGAGGCTTCTATTTCCTTACCTTAAACGTGAGGAGTTTGGAATAGTTGACTATAAATTACTATGCCAATTTAAATCCATGATCCTATGATTTCATGAACTTGCTTTTTGCTCATATAGGATATTCTATTTACTATTTCTGTAGCTTTGAACAAGCTTTCTCCCAGGCCTGGAAAGCTTTTTTTTCCACCTCTGCCTTTTGGAATGTCTACCTCCCTTTGAGTCTAAGGTCTAGTGCCACTTCCTTTGAGAGAAGGATTCCTTAGTTGTTAATGATTCCTTCTTTCTAAATCATTATGTACTTATTCTGTGTTTAGGCATATTTGTATTTATGTCTGTTGGTGATATGTGTATGTACACATATGTATATAGGTAAACGCATGTATCTATGTATATGCATGTGGCTTTGTCTATATGTGTGTGTGTGTGTGTGTATGTATATATGTGTCAATGTCTATGTCTACAAATCCCTAATACCTCTAGTTGTTAACTACCACTCTGTATATGTATGTAAAAGGCTAGAACTGAGCAGATGCACTTAACCAAGATAACCTAGCACTTAAGGCTAATTACCAATTGGACAATACTCTATTAACATATGCTTGGAGGATGACCCTACTCAGCTCTGTGCTGGCTCAATCTGTGGGTGTGGACAGAGAAGGGTGAAAGAGATCAGAGGGTAGAGTAGGACAAGCAGAATCATTCTTTGGCTGTGGAGCAAGAGAAAGGAGATGTGGAAATTCCTATATCTAATCCCCTGACAGGGACCCCAAAAGACCAAAAATAAAGCCTTTTGCTTATCCTGACTCAGGCTGAGTATCTAGGCTTCTAACATAGTCACAATATTTGGTGCCCAATGGGTGGATCAAGAACCCTACTTTCACTGAAGAAGTCCCCTGGTGACCAGGAAATTAGGTGAGTATTTTAATAGACAAACAGGGAACTTACTTTGTTAAGGGCTAAACTAGTAACCTTTTCTAGCTGAAATGGGGCAGATGTTAGGAAAAGATTCTCCCTTGTCCCCACCCCGACCCCAAAGTGGCGCTATAGAAAGCATGCTTAAGTTAATTGAGGGGCAAGGTTTAATTATAACTTGGGAACAGACTGCTAGACTCTTAGGTACATTAGGACCCACGTTCCCTTGTTTCTTAGAGGAAGAAGAAATAAATGCAGATAATTGGAAACTTGTGGGAGAACAACTCTGCAAATACTACAATGATAGAGGTCCTCATTCAATTTCCACAGAAGCATTCTATATATACAACATAATTCAATTGGCTTTAAACAATCTTGCAAGTTACAGAAAAAGGAAAAAGTTTTAGAAACGGCAAGATGACAAAGTGTGAGGAAAAAAAGGAAGACAATGAACAGTCTAAAGACCATATTGCCAGAGGTCATGGGGACTTAAATGAGGTTCAAGGGTGTGGTGGTTCTGGCTCTCTTGAGGAAGCTTCAACCCTGCCTAGGGAGCAGATTATTGACATGCCCATCAACACCACCTTCAGGGATGGAGGGAGGAAGAGTAGTGAGAGGGGCAGTGATATCACCATCACCTCCCCCTCAGTAATCACCCCCTCCTATGACTAGATTGCAAAAGGCAATACTTAAAACCCCTGAGGAAGGGAAGGATATAGGTGATCTGAAGCTCCAAATATATCCTGTGATTCAACAGTTTAACTTTTCAGTCAAGAGAGTAGAAGATACTCTCCTTTTGATATAGAAATCCTCAAAGACCTGAAAAAGGCTTGCACCCTTTATGGGGCTACATCAGCTTATGTTAAGATGTTATTACAGAATTTGGTTTATGAAGTCTTAACCCCTAGTGACTGGAAATCTGTAGCAAGGGTATGCTTAGAACCTGGACAAAACTTGTTGTGGCTTTCTGAATATAGTGAGCTCTGTAGGATACAAGCCCAACAAAATAATCAAAGTGGAATTAGTGAATACTTTAATCACCTGTGATCAACTAACAGGTATAGATTCTTATGCAGAAATTTCAGTACAGATTAATTACCCCATAGCAGCATATGAGCAAATTGCTGCTGCTGCTATCAAAGCATGGTCTTCTCTCCCCAATAAAAACGACAAGGGCGAGACCCTCAAAAAATTTGTACAAGGATCAAATGAACCCTTTGCTGATTTTGTGGGACATTTGCAGACAGCTATCATATGGACTAATGGTGAAAATACAGTAACAGCCATTTTGATAAGGCAACTTGCTAAAGAAAATGCTAATGAGTTTGCAGAAGGATTATGCTAGGAGTACACAAGGATGCTCCTTTAAAGGAGCTCATAAGACGCTGTGCCACAGTGGGCACAAATGCCTTTTATAGCCAGGCTATGATGCAGACTTCCCAAGATCCCAACATGGGAAGACAGGGTCCCTTTTAGCAAGGGACTTCCAGTGAGACTTGTCAATGCTTTCAATGTAGGGCATCTGAAAGCTCAATATTGGCATAGAGACAGAGTGAGAAAATAGGGTGGGAGAACAAGACCCAATACACCATGTCCAAAATGCAACAGAGGGTTCCATTGGGCATCAAAATGTAAAGTGATTCAGAGAAACAGGATGAGGGAGCCAGCTCCAGGGCCCCAGGCAAAAAACACTTGGGACATGATGGCAGCCGATGCCACACCCAGAGAGTGCCTAGAAGTTCAATACCCAGACATGACCGATCAGCCAGGAAGCAAGCTGATGGGAGAAAGCAATTACAGTTGGGGAGGATAGAGTTGTATGCAGCTGGGACAACTGAGATACCCCCTGGAGAGGTGAAATCTGTTCCTCTCCAGCCTATGGATCCCTTGCCTCCAGTCACCATTTCACCTCCTGAGAGTACTTACAAAACAGTGTCCATCCATACACTGATGTGGGAAACTAGGGAATGTGTAGATAATATTCCAGTCACTAATACAGGTAGACAATGTGTGACTTACCAATCAGGGGAAGTAGTGGCTCCTAATAAGCAATCTGATGATAGTCGTCTACATTCTGGCTCCAAGCAGCAAAATCCAGGAATATTCTGGACAGCAGCAATGATAGCTGACCGACCTATGCTCACTAATACCATACCATTAGAAGGATTGGTAGACACTGGTACAGATCACACAGTCATTAGAGGTGCCAACTGGCCCAGTCAGTCACTGGCCAAAGATTAAGGCAGACACCTACATGTCTAGTGTAGGAGGATCAATAGCAGCTGAAGTTAGTGCTACCCCTTTGAGGTGGACTTTTGAAGCTGAAACAGGAGTTTTTACTCCTATTATAGTTGAAAAATACTCATCAATCTGTGGGGAAGAGGCATTTTACAACAATTGGGATTAAAAATCAGTACTTTGTTTTTTTAGGCAGAGCTGCTGTTGAAGGCCTGCCAACACTTTCACTTGTTCCTATCCAATAGAAAATTGATACACTAGTGTGGATAGAACAGTGGCCCTTAGCTAGCAATAAGATTCAGGCTTTATTAGATATAGTACAGGAACAACTTGACCAAGGACACTTACCATCTTCTCTAAGTCCTTGGAATTCCCCAATATTTGTTGTAAAAAAGAAATCTAAAAAATGGAGGATGTTGACTGATTTAAGAAAGGGAAATGAACAGATGGAAATTATGGGAACTCTTCAACCTGGACTTCCATCTCCTACTCAGTTGCCTAGAGAATGACCTCTTTGGGTTATAGACATTAAGAATTGTTTCTATTCTATCCCTCTAGGTAAAGGAGGATATGAAAAGATTTGCCTTTTCAGTGCCCAGAGTTAACTTAGCTGAGCCTTATAAAAGATATGAAAGGACAGTTTTGCCACAGGGAATGAAAAACAACCCTACTATGTGTCAAATGTATGTTGCTGCTGCTCTTACTCCAGTAAGAAAAGCATTTCCAAAAGTAATGTTATTACATTATGTGGATGATATTTTGGGATGTGCACCTGAGGAACAAATGTTAGAAGGATGTCTACAAAAAACCATAGAAACACTAAGGAATTATAAATTGTACATAGCTCCAGAAAAAATTTAAAGACATGATCCTTTTCAATACTTGGGATATGAAGTATATCCTAAGTTGCTTTCAGTACAAAAACTTTCCTTAAGAACAGAGAAGCTAAACACCTTAAATGACTTTCAGAAATTGATAGGAGATATCCAATGGATGCATCCAGTCTTAAGCTTGACTACCTATTAATTACAATTTTAAGGGGAGACAGTGCCTTAAACTCATCACGCCAGCTTACAAAAGAAGCTCAAGAGGCTTTGAGACAAGTTGAACTGGCTTTATCCAATGTGGTTGAAAGAGTCACTCAAAAACCCTTGGAAATATCAGTTTTTGCTACACAAGAGGCACCCACAGCAGTCCTTCATCAAGTAGACAATGTAATAGAGTGTGTGAACCTCCCAGCACAACCAGAACAAAGCCTTACTCCTTACCCAGTGCTTGTGGCTAAAATTTTATTAAAGGCCAATAAGCAAGCAGTACAATTATCTGGGATAAGACCTGACAAGATAAACACCTTTTATACTAATACACAAGTAAATGTGTGCTGTGAAACCATCTCAGAGTGGCAAATTTTATTAGCCATGGCTCCAAATTTTACACACAGGTCTCCATTAAAGATAACCAGACTATTACATAATTGGCGATGGATTCTTGAAGAAAAGGTTTCTAAAGTTCCTCTGAAAGAACCAACTATCTTTACAGATGTACCCAAACATAATATTTGTACTGTATACTCTCGTGACTTAACTATAAAAAGAGTAGTCAGAACTCCTTTTCAGTCCACTCAGCAGAATGAATTGTGTGCTTATTTATTATCCAGGAGACATAAATATAATATCTGATTCGGCCCATTCAGTAGGTGTGATACAAAGAATTGCCACAGCCCAAATAAAATTTATAGCCTCTATATATATATATATATATTGTTAGGATTACTAAGTGAGAACTGAGGTTGTCTGGATAGTGACAAGGTGAGAATTCAGGTTGGACAATTACAAGGTGAGAACTCAGGTTGACTTGATAGAAGGAGCAAGCCCATTGGCTGAAGTGGTTCTTCCCAGAAGCCCTTGCATTATCCCACGCCCATTCTCTGGGAGAATAAAAGAGAGGACTCCCAGAGATGAAAAAAAGACTCTGAATTGCATCAGGCTTGACGGGGCTCTCTGCAGGAAGGGAAGTCACTTCTAAGGACAAGAGTTAACAGCAACTGCCTGGAGACAACGGTTCGCTACAGGAAGAAGAATCTGTATGAGAGATTTGAGTAGACACAGCAGATCTCTTCCCAGAGAGCGATCCGGCAGCTTCTGGAGACGACAGCTCGCTACAATTGGCGCCCGAACAGGGACAGACACAGTCCTGATTCCAGTGGAAAAGCTTCCGATCTAGATCTCAGTCTCTCTGACCCAGAACCGTGAGTAACGAGGAAACTTTGTTAAAGATTAAGTGAGTGTGCTAATAGATAAATAAGGAACTTAACTTGTTAAGGGCTAAACCAGGAATCTCTTATAGCTGAAATGGGGCAGATGTTAGCTATATTCAATCCCTGGACCTCAGCCGACTCATCCCCAGCCCCAGAAGCAACCTCAGCTCCACCCCCATTCAGGAGTGGTACTATAGAGAGTATAATCAACATAATTGAGGAGCAGAGTTTACTTGTAACCTGGGTACAGATTGCTAAACTCTTGGCTGCATTAAGACGCACATCCCCTTGGTTCTTAGAGGAAGAAAAGATAGATGTAGATAAATGGAAGCTAGTGGGATATGAAATGAAAGAATTTCAAGCAAAAAATGGGCCTCGTTCAATTTCTGCAGAAGTATTTTATATCTACAACATAGTTCAATTAGCCTTAAACTATCAAGCAAGTTGTAGGAGAAGGAAAAGTTCTAAAAATGAACAGAGGAGGAAGTGTGAGGAAAAAAGGAAAGATCAAGATCTTTCCCTAGAGCAAGAGGATTTAAATGAGGAATTATGGTATGATTCTCTTGAAGAAGCTTCAACCCTGCCTAGAGAACAGATTATTGACAGGCCCACATCAACCCCACCTTCAGAGATGGAGGAAGAAAGAGGGGAAGAGGCAGAAACACAAACAGAATTGCCTGTGAAGCAGCCTAAGCCTATGACAAGATTAGAAAAAGCATTGGTTAAAGCTAAGAGAGAAGGACAGGATATAAGTGATTTTATACATGCATATCCTGTGATTGAAAATACTGACTCTGTAGGTAAAAAAAGGAGAAGATATGCACCTTTAGATTTGAATAAAATTAAGGATTTGAAAAAAGGTTGTACCCTTTATGGGGCTACATCAGCTTATGTCAAAATGTTACTAGATGGTTTGTCTTATGAAGTCCTAACCCCGAATGATTGGAAATCCATAGCAAGGACATGTCTGGAACCTGGAGAAAATTTATTATGGCTTGCGGAATTTCATGAATTATGTAAAATTCAAATCAGATGCAATTTGGAAATAGGAGTTAACACACAATTCACTTTTGAGCACTTAGCTGGTGAAGGTCAGTATGGAGAGAATTCGGAACAGATTCATTATACCATGACAATATATGAGCAAATTGCTAAGGCTGCAATAAAAGCTTGGGGTGTCCTTCCTGGACAGAAAGATCGTGGAGAGGCTTTCACTAAAATACAGCAAGGTCCCAATGAACCTTTTGCAGATTTTGTGGGACGTTTGCAAACTGCTGTCAAAAGAACTATTGGAGAAAATTCAGCTACAGAAATAATGACCAGACATCTGGCTAAGGAAAATGCCAATGAGATTTGCAAAAGAATTATATGGGGATTAGACAAAGATGCTCCTTTAGAGGAGATCATAAGACGCTGTGCTACAGTGGGAACAAATGCTTTTTACACCCAGACAATGATGAATGTGGAAAGACAGGGTCCCTCCTGGCAAGGGCCTTCTAGAGAAACTCGGCGATGTTTTCAATGTGGAAAAATTGGACATCTAAAAGCTCAGTGTAGGTATGGAGATACAGTGAGAAGACAGGGTGAAAGAAGACCTAAAACCCCATGTCCAAAATGCAACAGAGGATTCCACTGGGCCTCCGAATGTAGATTGACCCAGGGAAATGACAGGTGGGGCCCAGCTTCAGCCCCCCAAGTGGGGCATGATGGCAGCTGAGGTTACATCCAGAGAATTTTAAGACATGATCAATCAGCCAAAAGGCAATCAGATGGAAGAAAGGGATTGAAATTAGGAAAAATAGAGTTGTGTGCAGTAGAGACTACCGAGATACTCCCTGGAGAAGTGAAATCTGTTCCTGTTGAGCCTATGGATCCTTTGCCTCCAGGCACAGTAGGCTTGACCATTTCACCTTCTGAGAGTGCCTACAAAACAGTGTCCATCCATACACTGATGTGGGAGACTGGAGAACGTGTATCTAATATCCCAGTCACTAACACAGGCAGACAACGTGTGATTTATCAACCAGGAGAAGTAGTAGCATCAGGCTTATTGTTACGGACCCCTAATAAGCAACCTAGTGATAGTCGCCTAGATTTTGACTCCAATGAACAAAATCCAGGAATATATTGGACAGCAGCTGTGACAGCTGACCGACCTATGCTTACTATTTATATAAACGGAATACCATTTGAAGGATTGGTAGACACGGGTGCAGATCGTACAGTTATTAGAGGTGCCAATTGGCCCGGTCACTGGCCAAAGATTAAAGCAGACACCTATATGTCTGGGGTGGGAGGATCAATAGCAGCAGAAGTTAGTGCTAGGCCTTTGAGATGGGTATTTGAAGGAGAAACAGGAGCTTTTACTCCTTTTGTGGTTGAAAAAATCCCCATCAATCTGTGGGGAAGAGACATTTTACAGCAGATAGGATTACAAATAAGCACTTCGGCTTTTTAGGCAGGGCTGCTGTTGAAGGCCTACCTGCACTTTCACCAGTTCCTATTCAGTGGAAGACTGATTCACCAGTGTGGGTAGAACAGTGGCCCTTAAGAAGTGATAAAATTCAGGCCTTATTAGACATAGTGCAAGAACAACTTGACCAAGGACACTTGTGGCCTTCTCTAAGTCCTTGGAATTCCCCAGTATTTGTGGTGAAAAAGAAATCTGGAAAATGGAGGATGATAACTGATCTAAGAAGAGTAAATGAACAGATGGAAACTATGGGAACTCTTCAGCCTGGACTTCCATCTCCTACTCAGTTGCCAAGAGAATGGCCTCTATGGGTTATAGACATTAAGGATTGTTTCTATTCTATTCCTCTAGATAAGGAGGATATGAAAAGATTTGCTTTTTCAGTGCCTAGTGTTAATTTGGCTGAGCCTTATAAAAGATATGAATGGACAGTTTTGCCACAGGGAATGAAAAACAGCCCTACTATGTGCCAAATGTATGTTGCAGCTGCTCTTGCTCCAGTAAGAAAAGCCTTTCCAAAAGTAATATTGTTACATTATATGGATGATATTTTGGGATGTGCACCTGAGGAACAAATGTTAGAGGCATGTCTACAAAGGACCATGGAAACATTAAAGTACTACAAACTGCATATAGCTACAGAAAAAATTCAAAGACATGCTCCTTTTCAATATTTAGGATATGAAGTATATCCTAAGACACTCACAGTACAAAAGCTTTCTTTAAGAACAGAGAAGTTGAACACCTTAAATGACTTTCAAAAATTAATAGGAGATATCCAATGGATGCGTCCAGTGTTAGGCTTAACTACCAATCAACTACAACCTCTATATGACATTTTAAGGGGAGACAGTGCTTTAAATTCACCACGCCAGCTTACAAAAGAAGCACAAAAGGCTTTGAGAGAAGTTGAACTGGCTTTATCCAATGTGGTTGAAAGAGTCACTCAAAAACCCTTGGAAATATCAGTTTTTGCTACAAAAGAGGCACCCACAGCAGTCCTTCACCAAGGAGACAGAGTGATTGAGTGGGTGAACCTCCCAGCACAACCAGAACAAAGCCTTACACCTTACCCAGTGCTTGTGGCTAGGATTTTATTAAAGGCTATTAAGAGAGTAACACAATTATCTGGGATAAGTCCTGAAAAAATATACACATTCTATACTAACGCACAGATTAATGTATGCTGTGAGAACATCCCAGAATGGCAAATTTTATTGGCCACCGCTCCAAATTTTGCACATGGATCTCCATTAAAGATTACCCGGCTACTACATAATTGGCGATGGATTTTTGAAGAAAAGGTTTCTAAGGTTCCTCTTAAAGGACCAACAATCTTTACAGATGCCTCCAAAGAAAATATTTGTGCCATATACTCTCATGATTTAACCATAAAGAGAGTAATCAGGACTCCTTTTCAATCCACTCAACAGAATGAATTATTTGCTATCATGCTAGCTCTCACTTATTACCCAGGAGACGTAAATATAATTACTGATTCAGCCTATTCAGTAGGTGTAGTACAAAGAATTGCCACAGCCCAAATAAAATTTGCAGCCTCCAATATTTATCAGCTCTTTAAGGAACTTCAAGAGCAAGTGAGAAAACATCCAGGCAAGATTTATATCTTGCATGTCCACTCACATAGTGGACTTCCAGGTCCCATTTTTGATGGAAATTCAAAGGCAGATAGCCTTCTAACCATGTTAGCCAGTAGTCCTTTATTTCAGGAAGCACAAGAATCTCATTCTAAATATCATCAGGCTGCTCGAGCTTTACGTTTACAATTTGGAATCACAAGAGAGGAAGCTAGGAGCATAGTAAAAAGCTGTACAGCTTGTCTTCCTTTCCACGCTCCTACACTCCCTCCAGGGAAGAATCCTCGTGGTTTGAGACCCAATGAAATCTGGCAAATGGATGTGACCCATTATAAATCTTTTGGTCGTCTATCTTTTATTCATGTCGTGGTAGACACCTTTTCAGGATTCACATTTGCAATGCCAGCAGCAAAAGAGACAGCCCGAGTGGTCACTGAATTCCTTATACAAGCTTTTGCAATTATGGGTGTGCCACAAGCAATAAAAACAGACAATGGACCTGCATATACGTCCAAACATTTTACACACTTTTGTGCACAGTATAAGATTTTACATACCACGGGCATACCCTTTAATCCTCAAGGGCAGGCAATAGTAGAGAGAAGAAACAGAGATATTAAGACACTCCTCCAAAAACAAAAGAAAGGGGGAGCCACAGGTAGCCCTAGGGAACTTCTAAATTTAGTTCTCTATACCATTAATTTTCTAATTTTTGACAAAGATGCACTGGCTCCAGCAGACAGGTTTTATAACCCACCAGAAGGGCAGTGTCCAGTGCGAGCATCTCCACTGTCCTTAGATAATCGCCAGGTGATGTGGAGAGATCCAGAAAGTGGTGAATGGAAGGGACCAGATAGGTTAACTGCCTGGGGGAGAGGGTTTGCTTGTATTTCTTCAGCAGGAGAAGGAATCAGATGGGTGCCAACAAGTCATATTCGCCTTGTCCATCAGAGAAAGACAGAAAAAGAGAAAGACCTCAAAATAAAGGAGAAGATCTAAGAAACATCTGACACTGAAAGAGCATGGATAATAAGAAGACTGTTAAAGAACTTTAAAAACCAGCAGGAATCATTGGACTTCCTCACACAAGATGAGACTAATGGACAATGGACTTATGGACATTTATAAATTTTCAATTTATGATTATGTTATATACTTCTAGCATGTGTTACGTTACTATGTTACTATGTGCTTATGTAATTTATGTAATTATCTGTAATACTTCCCATATTGATGGATTTATGTTTCAAGGTCATTTATGTAATTATCTGTAATACTTCCCATATTGATGGATTTATGTTTCAAGGTCATGACTGTCCTATGTTCTCAATCAAAAGAAAGGGGGAGATGTTAGGATTACTAAGTGAGAACTGAGGTTGTCTGGATAGTGACAAGGTGAGAATTCAGGTTGGACAATTACAAGGTGAGAACTCAGGTTGACTTGATAGAAGGAGCAAGCCCATTGGCTGAAGTGGTTCTTCCCAGAAGCCCTTGCATTATCCCACGCCCATTCTCTGGGAGAATAAAAGAGAGGACTCCCAGAGATGAAAAAAAGACTCTGAATTGCATCAGGCTTGACGGGGCTCTCTGCAGGAAGGGAAGTCACTTCTAAGGACAAGAGTTAACAGCAACTGCCTGGAGACAACGGTTCGCTACAGGAAGAAGAATCTGTATGAGAGATTTGAGTAGACACAGCAGATCTCTTCCCAGAGAGCGATCCGGCAGCTTCTGGAGACGACAGCTCGCTACAATATATATATCAGCTCTTTAAGGAATTTCAAGAGCAAGTGAGAAAGCATGCAGGTAAGATTTATATCTTGCATGTCCACTCTCATAGTGGACTTCCAGGTTCTATTTTTGATGGTAATTCAAAGGCAGATAGCCTTCTCACTATGTTGGCCAATACTCCTTTATTTCAAGAAGCCCAAGAATCTCATTTTAAATATCATCAGGCTGCTTGAGCTTTACGTTTACAATTTGGAATAACAAGAGAAGAAGCTAGGAGCATAGTAAAAGCCTGTACAGCTTGCCTTCATTTCCACGCTCCTACACTCCCTCCAGGGAAAAACCCTCTTGGTTTCAGACCTAATGAAATTTGGCAAATGGATGTGACCCATTATAAATCTTTGGGTTGTTTGTCTTTTATCCATATTGTGGTAGACACCTTTTCAGGATTCACTTTCGCAATACCAGCAGCAAAAGAGGCAGCCTGAGTGGTCACTGAATTCCTTATACAAGCATTTGCAATTATGGGTATGCCACAAACAATAAAAACAGACAATGGACCTGCATATATTGTAAACATTTTGCCCACTTTTGTGTGCAGTATAAGATTTTATATAACACTGACATAGCCTTTAATCCTCAAGGACAGGCAATAGTAGAGAGGAGAAACAGAGACCTCAAGATGCTCCTCCAAAAACAAAAGAAAGGGGAGCCACAGGTAACCCTAGAGAACTTCTAAATCTATCCCTTTATACTATTAACTTCTTAATCTTTAACAAAGATGCACTGGCTCCGGCAGACAGGTTTTATAACCTACTGGAAGGGTAGTGTCCAGTGTGAGCAACTCCACTGTCTTTAGATAACCGCCAGGTGATGTGGAGAGACCCAGAAAATGGTGAATGGAAGGGACCAGTAGGTTAACTCTTGGGGGAGTGGGTTTGCTTGTATCTCTACGGATGGAGAAGGAATCAGATGGGTGCTAATGACCCGTATTTGCCTTGTCCATTGGAGAGAGACGGAGCAGACCCTTGAAACAAAGGAGAAGACCCAAGAAACATCAGGTGGTTCCATTGCTGACAGTGCCCACCACTGAAAGAGCATGGCAGTTATGGTGTTTCACTCATGGACATCAAAAATTGTTGGACTTCAAAACCCTCAGGAATCATTGGATTCGTTGAGATATCATAAGACTGTTGTAGGACTTGAAAGCCCTCAGGAATCACTGAATTCACTGAGACATAAGAATGTTGCAGGACTTCAAAACCTGTAGGAATCATTGGATTCCCTAACATGTGAAAAGACTGTTGCAGGACTTCAAAAGCTTGTAGGGATCATTGGATTCCCTGACATGTGAAGCAATGGACAATAGATTGGTTTTGGACTATCTCTTGACCACTGAAGAAGGCATATGTGTGACTGATGTTTACATACCCTCCTTCTAGGACTTCTGGAAATCTTTTACAAGACCATGTTGATTTATATTGTTTGTTATATCGCTATTTGCATGTACAACTCATGTTTGTTACACCTCATTGAGCCTGCACTGACTGTGGGGAGAGTCATCACTAATAGCCTGTGTGTTATTGCTATGTGCTTGTGTAATACCTCCCATGCTGATGGGTTTGTGCATATCTGTCTCTAATAAGACTCTTCAGCCCAGAAACACGCTAGCAATCCCCACTTCCCTTTGGTGCTTTTTATTTCCCTGAGATGTCAGGGAGGGCGTGATTATCTCTTTTTGGTGCTTTCATCTCCCTTTCTGAGAAGTCAGGGGGGGAGTGATAACCTCCTTTTCGGTGTTTTCACATCCATTTCTGAGAAGTCAGGGAGGGTGTGATCACCTCCTTTTTGGGGTTCTCACTTCTCTGAGAAGTCAGGGATGGCGGACCACCTGTGTTCTAAAACAAAAGAAAGCAGGAGAGGTAAAGGGCTAGAATTGAGCAGATGCACTTAATCAAGATAACCTAGTACTTGAGGCTAATTACCAATTGGACAATTCTCTATTAACATATGCTTGGAGGATGACCCTACTCAACTCTGTGCTGGCTTGATCTGTGGGTGTGGACAGAGAAGGATGAGAGAGATCAGAGGGTAGAGTAGGACAAGCAGAATCATTCTTTGATGATGGAGAGAGAGAAAGAGAGAAAGGAGGTGTGGAGATTCCTATATCTAATCCCCTGACAGGGACCCCAAAAGACCAAGAATAAAGACTTTTGCTTATCCTGACTTCAGCTGATTCTAAAATATCCAGGATTACTAATGCAGTCACAACATATGTATGCATAAATATATAAATAAATATACAATAAAAAAAATGCACTTATATATGTGTGTGTGTGTATATGTGTGTGTGTGTATACACACAGAATAAGTAGTTATGTGTATATAAACACATATATATCCATATGCAACTTATATATACATTTGTGTATATATATAAATAAATAAATAAATATATATATATATACACACACATACTTGTGTATTTTCCTATCTATCTACACATAGATACACTTATTTATTTTTCTGTGAACAAGAGGGGCCGCATAATATGTACATAGCTGGCCTTGTAGCCAGGAATACCTGGATTTATTTCCTGGCTCTGACTTACTTTTTTTTGTCCAATTGTGTCAGTCATGCCTGATACTTCATAATCCTGGGGAATTTTCTTGGCAAAAATATTGAATAGTTTGCCATTTCCTTTTCCATTTCATTTAAAGATGAACAAATAGGGTTAAGTGATTTTCCCAGGGTCACACACTTAGTATGTAAGACTAGATTTGAATTCATGCCTTCCCAATGCCAGGCCCAATACTCTTTCCACTGTGCCACCAACTGCCCTTGTTTCTGACTGTGTATAACCCTGAGCAAGCTGTTTCACTTTTCAGTTCTTATAAGACTGTCTTTAAGTAGCAGTGAAGTTGTTAACCTGCATCAGTAGAAAGAGTTTCCTCATCAGAGAGTCACTACTGCTAGTATTGCTGCTGCTAACAATTTTCTAGTGCTTATTACATGCCAGGCACTTTACAAGTATTATCTCATTTCATTCTCACAACAATCCTGAGATGTAGGTGCTTTTGTTATTCCTATTTTATAGATGAAGAAACAGAGGCAAACAGAGTTTAAATGACTTCTTCAGGATTTGAACTTATGTGTTCTTTTTTTTTAAATTTCTACAGTTTTATTATATATATCTCTAATTTAGTTTCTAAAGATTCAAAACAAATGCTTCCCAATGTCTTTTTAAAATTTTCTGTACTTTTTAGTTAAAGAGAAAAAAAAATACATTCCATGAAATTGATGACTACAAAGCCAATAATAACAAAAAGTTGTTTATCCATTTTCTTTTTTTTTTTTTTATAATATTATCCCTTGTATTCATTTTTCCTAATTATCCCCTCCCTCCCCCCGATGACAGGTAATCCCATACATTTTACATGTGTTACAATAAAACCTACATACAATATATGTGTGTAAATACCATTTTCTTGTTGCACATTAAGTATTAGCTTCCGAAGGTATAAGTAACCTGGGTAGATAGACAGTAGTGCTAACAATTTACATTCACTTCCCAGTGTTCCTTCTCTGGGTATAGTTATTTCTGTCCATCATTGATCAACTGGAAGTGAGTTGGATCTTCTTTATGTTGAAGATATCCACTTCCTCAGAATACATCTTCATACAGCATTGAAGTGTACAGCGATCTTCTGGTTCTGTTCATTTCACTCAGCATCAGTTGATGTAAGTCTCTCCAAGCCTCTCTGTATTCCTCCTGCTGGTCATTTCTTACAGAGCAATAATATTCCATAACCTTCATATACCATAATTTACCCAACCATTCTCCAGTTGATGGGCATCCATTCAACCTCCAGTTTCTAGCTACAACAAAAAAAGCTGCCACAAACATTTTGGCACATACAGGTCCCTTTCCCCTCTTTAGTATTTCTTTGGGATATAAGCCCAATAACAGCAATGCTGGGTCAAAGGGTATGCACAATTTGATAACTTTTTGGGCATAGTTCCAAATTGCTCTCCAGAATGGCTGGATTCTTTCACAACTCCACCAACAATGTATCAGTGTCCCAGTTTTCCCACATCCCCTCCAACATTCATCATTATTTGTTCCTGTCATCTTAGCTAATCTGACAGGTGTGTAGTGGTATCTCAGAGTTGTCTTAATTTGCATTTCTCTGATCAATAGTGATTTGGAACACTCTTTCATATGAGTGGAAATAGTTTCAATTTCATCAGAACTTATGTGTTCTTGACTCCAGCTCTAGTGCTTTACCATATCCAAATAACATATCAGTGACATCTCAAGTCATGTCCTTATTCCTATCTTATCTGTGAACACAGTGCATCTAGTACAATATTAAATTCTCAAATGTATTGCCTTGCTTCAGTGAGAGCTCAATTGACATTAGATGACATAAATTTTCAGCATAACTGGTCAACAGGGTTGTGTGACTTTATCTGGTTCCAGCAATATATAAGGAGAAACATACGAGGCAGATGGTGGGAGTAATACAAGTTTGCACAGTATTAGGACAAGAGAGTAAGGATTCTAGGTTAAAGAATAATGTAGAGTTAAACTGGTTAGAGATTAGCACCTGTAAATATGGACCAAGTAGTAAGTAATAAAATGGTTAACTATGGAAGGGATTTAGAGAAGCAGCAAGAGTTTTATTAGTGACTGATTTTCTAGATTGAGTATGTCATCATTCTTTACTAAACTATTGTATTGATTATTCCTTTGTTACACCCTAGTCAGGACCATGGACAGTTTCAATCCCTGCACATAGAGTTGTTTATTCTTTGAAGAGGACTATGATCAAAAAGATGATGCTGTGTCATGCAAGTGAATTGGATTTTAGTGAGGCAAAGCTGTGCAGTCACCAGTTTCACTTTCTCTTTCAGAGCCATATGGATCCAATGCCAAGATGTAGATCAGTATAACTGGAGACTGCCCCAGATGTGATGGAGACCTTGTCCTTTTTAAACTAAGATTTTTCCCAGGTCAATGTCCACTTAGTGATTAAAACTAAGTAAGAAATGAGGCCAAAAATGAATATAGTCAAAATCATTTTTGGAGGGGAAAACCCTAGAGTTTCTAGCTCAAACAGAAATAATCATTATTTACATTTACTCTGAGCCAATCAGGACCCAAACAAAAACCAAGTGGAAGTTGTCCTGGAGCTTATGTTTGATCAGTCAATGAGAACCAGAGTGGATTTGGGTTTAAAACATGGTGTTATAAGATCCAATTTCAGTTCCAATTGATCAATGATGGACAGAATCAGCTATACCCATAAAAGGAACACTGGGAAATGAATATGGACTACTTGTATCTTAGTTTTTCTTCCCAGGTTACTTTTACCTTCTGAATCCAATTTTTCTTGTGCAACATGAGAACTGTATGGATCTGTGCACATATATTGTATCTAAGATATACTTTAACATGTTTAACATGTATGAGACTGCCTGCCATCTACGGGAGGAGGTGGAGGGAAGGAAGGGAAAAGATGGAACAGAAGTGAGTACAAGGGACAATGTTGCAAAAATTACCTATGCATAGGTTCTGTCAATAAAAAGCTATAATAAAAAAGAAAAAAGATGCTATATATTAAATTTAACATGTTTCTAACATGTTTAAGATATATTGGACTACTTGCCATCTAGGGAAGGGTGTGAGGGAAGGGAGGGAAAATTGGAACACAAGATTTTTCAAGGGCTAATGTTGAAGAATTGTCCATGCATATGTTTTGAAAAATAAAAAGCTTTAGTAAAAAAAGAGAGAAGAAAAAAAACAAACAAAAAACCATGGTCTTATAAACCTATAAACACCAAGATATCTTGTGAGAGTTCAGTGATCAAAACTGACGTTGGGCAGCGTATCCACAGAAAAGGGCATGAAACCTTACATGATTAAAGGGAAGGGAAGGGAAGAGAAGAGAAAAGAAGGAAATGGAAAGGAAAGGAAGTAAAGGCAATGGAAGGGAAAGAAAGAGAGGAAAGATAAGGGGATGGAAGAAAGAGAAAAGAGGGAAGGGAAGCAAAGGAAAGAGTAGAGAAAAGAAGGAAAGAGAAAGGAAGGAAAAGAAGGAAAAGGAAGGGAAAGGAAGAAAAAAATAACTGTGTTGCCCAACTGGTCAATTTTGGTTGGGTCCCTAGTTCTTATTGCTCTCTATTGATTCCATGTTATTGCATCATTATTTCATCCTTTCAAAATATGTATATTGAGTAAAATTTTTAATGTATAAAATATTAGTATGATAGAATCCTCATATATTTTATGGATAAATAAATATACATATATTGGAGAAATGCATTCTAAAATGTTTTACTGACAGGAGTGTGTAAGAAAAATAGTTTGGAGACCACTGTCCTATCCTACTCTCCAGAATCTCTCTTTCAAATTATCTCTTTTCTCCTAAAGCCTCCAAAACAATTCCTATTCTTCCTTCTACTCTCTCGTGCCCTATGCAACCTTGTCTTATACTTACAGAGGAAGCAGAGGTTACTTATAGAAAGTTCTTTTTTCATTTTTGCTTCACCTTAAAACTTCTTGATATAACTCCCCTTCCCCATTCTCTCTTCCTTTATGCAAATCAAGGTGGCCCTTTTTTTTTACTGAGACTAACTAAATCTTCTACATCAACGAGTCAAACTCAAATAGAAATGTACATTAAGCTGTACATAAGGATCACTGAGAACCACATATTGATTTAGAGAACCATTTGTTAACATTTATTTATTGTTTTAAATATTTTCCAATTACACTTTGGAGTGTTGCTGGCTGGCTGGCCGGCCAACTGGCTATGTATTTGACAATTCTACTCTCCATGTACTCTTCATCCAATTCTCTTCTGGACTACAGTAGATTTTTCCTTTTATCATTCCCTTTCTTTCTATCTTTTGATATCTGCCTTCTGACTCTTTCCTCTTTGCTACAAAAATGCCCAAATCTGCCCTATTCCATAAAAACCCTCCACCAAGATGATCAACTGTGATGGACTTGACTCTTCTCAGCAATACAGTAATTCAAAATAATTCCAATAGACTTGGGACGGAAAATTCCAATTGCATCCAGAGAAAACTATAGAGACTGAGTGTGGATTGAAACATAGTATTTTCACCATTTTTGTTTGTTTGTTTTATTATGTTTTTTTTTCCTTTGGATCTGATTTTTCTTGTATAACATGACAAATATGGAAATGATTAAACATGTTTAACCTATACCAGGTTGCTTGCTGTTTTGGGGAGGGACAGGTAAAGGAGGGAGGGAGAAAAATTTAGAACACAAATTAATATAATATTGAAAACTATTTTTAGATGTATTTGGAAATATAAAATATTATTGAGAAAAAATAATAAAATATTAACTAAATCTTATTACTTCAAGCTAAAATTCTAGAACTTTCAGCCTTTCCACACTCAAACTCTTTTGACCAATAGGGGAAGTTAGATGATGTTGCTGATAGAAGATAAGACTAGGAGTCAGAAAGACCTGATTTCTAATTCTTCTTCAGACACTTCTTCCCAGAGCACAAGTCAGTTTACCTCTATACTCATTTTCCTCATCTATAAAATGTGGATAATATTAAGGTCTATTCAGGTTTGTTGTGAGGACTAAATAAGGTAACACAAAGCACAAAAATAATTCACACAAAAAATGGATACTGTCTCTGCCCTTGGAGGAAAAACCAAAGCAAACATTGAAATATGAAAAATTAATAGGAATAATACAATTCTTTTGTTTTTCTTTCTACCAATTTGACTGTTCTTTCTAAATATTCTTTGCTGTATAACCATCTATATCACAGCCCAATTGTAAGCGTATTCCAAGCCTCTGTCCCAGCCCCTTTTCTCTTCTATCTCTAAATTCTTCTTGTGGTATCTCATCAGTTTCCATACTATCCCAAATTTATTTTTCTTCCAAACTTCACTATAAATATTGAGGTTATCTTCATTTTGCAAGTCATATATTCACAACTTCTTTAGGTATTCTCTCTCCCTCCTTCCCCTTCTCCTACTCACTGTCTCTCTCTGTCTTTGTCTGTCTGTCTCTCCCTCTTTGCCTCTGTCTCTCTGTTTGTCTCTGATACTGAACAGTAGTACCTCTCCTGAGCTCAAGTCTCATATCACCAATTTACTTTCGGACATTTAATAAAGATTGTCCCATAGGCATCTCAAAGTTAACCTATTCAAAACAGAACCTATTATCTCCTCCCCTAAACCAACTTCTGAACCAGTAAAGAGCATCATCATTCTCTAGCTACCCTAGTTTACAGCCTCAGTGCCTTCCTCAGCTTCTCACTCTGATCATCCCACATATTCAAACTTTTGTCAGATCTTATGTTCTCTATTTCCATAACCTTTTTTACCTTTGTCCCTTTCTCTCTGTTCCCACTGTCACCACCACATTCCAGATCTTCATTTCCCCCCATTTAGACTTTTGTAATAGCCTTGTATTTAATGTCTTTGAGCCATGTTCTCCATTTAATTGATTTTCCAAAAACTATCAAAGTGATTTTCCTGAAGTGATCATGTTACTCTGTAAAGGGCTGAAACTCTGAGCAGATGCACTTGGACAACCTAGCACTTAAGGCTAATTACCAATTGGACAATACTCTATTAACATATGCTTGGAGGATGACCCTACTCAACTACTCCCTGCAGGCGCCATCTGTGGGTATGGACAGAGAAGGGAGAGAGAGATCTGAGAATGGAGTAGGACAAGCAGGATCATTCTTTGGTGGTGGAGAGAGAGAGAGAAAAGAGGTGTGTAGATTCCTATATCTAATCCCCTTTGGCGACCAAGAATAAAGACTTTTGCTTATCCTGACTCAGGCTGATTCTAAGATATCCAGGGTCACAACATTACTCTTCTAAACACAAACTCCAATATCTCTCTGTGGCATCTAGGATCAAATATGAATTCTTCTGTTTATATTAATGTCTTTTATATCCTGACCTGCCTAATTTTATTGCATATAGCTATGCAGATAAAATAACTTTCTTAACATGAATTGTACATGGCATGTGCTTCTTATCTTTGTATTTTTGTATGGGCTGTGCCTCATAAGTAGAATGCATTCCTTCCTAATCTTCACCTCTTTAAAGCCCTAATTTCTCCCAGGCTTTGCTCAAGTGCCAGGCATGTGAATTAAATGCTCTCTACAAAGTTCAGCCCCAGAATGAATGCATTGTATATAGACTTAAATATTGAGTTAGCGTTAATAGAGTTTAAATACAAAGAAAATGGAAATAAATAAGTAATCATTTAAAATCTTGTGAAGTATTTAATAACTACATTTAAAGTTAACATCACAGATGTTAACTTGGAAATGGGACATGCATAAGTTTACATATGGTTGTGGGAGGCTATATATTAACTTCTAATATATTTTTATCTTTTTTCTTTCACCTTTATCCTAGCTTTTTTCCTAATGGATAATTTCTATCATCTTGGAAAAAAGTTTTTCAAAAAAAAAAAAAAACCTCTCCTGGTTGGATGATAACTAGACAATTATTCCCTCTATGTTTTCTTTGAAAGCTTCTTGAAAACAGACAATATAGACACACAGAGAAAAGCAAAGCAAAACAAAACAAAGCAGAAAGCATTCAGACCCAAAATTTAGAAATGCTGCCACTGTAAACCTAGCTTAAAAGACATCCACGCTTCTTACTGGAGGCAAAAGGGATTAAAGTGTCTGTCTTTAATTTCTAAATGACACACATGATACAACATTCCAAAAATGTTTTGATATACAAAAGTGTAAAATAGAGGGCAAAAGTCTTTTAGATTTTGTCAGCACAAAGAAAGCACTTGACAGCCATGGTTCCTTGAATTGGCCAAAATACTTCATATTTTGGTTTAGGTCTAAAGACACAGAAAGGTTTATTTTTAAAATTAATTAATTAAATTTTACAAAAAATTTATGCTTCGGTAATTTTCCAGCATTGACAATTGCAAAACTTTTTGTTTCAACTTTTCCCGTCCTTCCCCCTACCCCTTCCCCCAGATGGCAGATTGACCAATACATGTTAAATATGTTAAAGTATAAGTTAAATACAATATATGTATACATGTCCAAACAGTTATTTTGCTGTAAAAAAAGAATTGGACTTTGAAATAGTGTACAATTAGCCTGTGAAGGAAATAAAAAATGCAGGTGGACAAAAATAGAGGGATTTGGAATTCTATGTAGTGGTTCATAGTCATCTCCCAGAGTTCTTTCTTTGTGTAGCTTGTTCGATTCATTACTGCTCGTGCTACTCCTGGGCTTATATCCCAAAGAAATACTAAAGAAGGGGAAGGGACCTGTATGTGCCAAAATGTTTGTGGCAGCCCTTTTTGTAGTAGCTAGAAACTGGAAAATGAACGGATGCCCATCAATTGGAGAATGGTTGATTAAATTATGGTATATGAATGTTATGGAATATTATTGTTCTGTAAGAAATGACCAACAGGATGAATACAGAGAGGCTTAGAGAGACTTACATCAATTGATGCTGAGTGAAATGAGCAGAACTAGATGATCATTATACATTTCAACAATGATACCGTATGAGGATGTATTCTGATGGAAGTGGATATCTTCAACATAGAGAAGAGCTAATCCAGTTCCAATTGATCAATGATGGACAGAATCAGCTACACCCAGAAAAGGAATACTGGGAAATGAGTGTAAACCGTTAGCATTTTTTGTTTTTCTCCCCAGGTTATTTTTACCTTCTGAATCCAATTCTTCTTTTGCAACAACAACAACAAAATTCGGTTCTGCACATATATATTGTACCTAGGATATACTAAAACATATTAATATGTATGGGAATGCCTGCCATCTAGGGGAGGGGGTGGAGGGAAGGAGGGAAAAATTCGGAACAGAAAGGAGTACAAGGGATAATGTTGTAAAAAATTACCTATGCATATGTACTGTCAAAAAATGTTATAATTATAAAACTAATTTGAAAAAAAATTCATTACTGCTCTATTGGAACTGATTTGGTTCATCTCATTGTTGGAGGGCCTTGTCCATCAGAATTGATCATTATATAGTATTGTTGTTGAAGTATACAACAATCTCCTGGTCCTGCTCATTTCACTCAGCATCAGTTCATGCAAGTCTCTCCAGGCCTTTCTGAAATCATCCTGCTGGTTATTTCTTACAGAGCAATAATATTCCATAATATTCATATACCACAATTTATTCAGCCATTCTCCAATTGATGGGCATCCACTCAATTTCCAGTTTCTGGCCACTACAAAGAGGGCTGCCACAAACAGTCTTCTACAGACAGGTCCCTTTCCCTTCTTTAAAATCTCTTTGTGATATAAGCCCAGTAGTAACACTGCTGGATCAAAGGGTATGCACAGTTTGATAACTCTTTGAGCATAGTTCCAAATCACTCTCCAGAATGGCTGAATGTATTCACAATTCCACCAACAATGTATCAGTGTCCCAATTTTCCCACATCCCCTCCAACATTCTGCATTATCTTTCCCTGTCATTCTAGCCTATCTGACAGGTGTGTAGTGGTATCTCAGAGTTGTCTTAATTTGCATTTCTCTGATTAATAATGATTTGGAGCATCTTTTCATATGGCTAAAAATAGTTTCAATTTCTTCATCTGAAATTGTCTGTTCATATCCTCTGACCATTTATCAATTTAGAGAATGGCTTGGTTTCTTATAAATTAGAGTCAATTCTCTATATATTTTGGAGATGAGGCCTTTATCAGAACCTTTGACTGTAAAAATGTTTGCCCAGTTTATTACTTCCCTTCTAATCTTGTCTGCATTAGTTTTGTTTGTACAAAACCTTTTTAATTTGATATAATCAAATTTTTCTACTTTTTGATCAGTAACGACTTCTAGCTCTTCTTTGGTCATAAATTCCTTCCTTTTCCACAGGACTGAGAGACAAAGTATCCTATGCTCTTCTAATTTATTTATAAACTCATTCTTTATGCCTAGTCCATGAACCCATTTTGACCTGATCTTGATGTGTGGTGTTAAGTGTGGGTCAATGCCTAGTTTCTGCCATACTAATTTCCAATTTTCCCAGCAATTTTTGTCAAACAGTGAGTTCTTTTCCCAAAAGCTGGGGTCTTTGGGTTTGTCAAACACTAGATTATTAATGTTACTAGCTGTTTTGTCCTTTGAACCTAACCTATTCCAATGATCAACTAGTCTATTTCTTAGCCAATACCAAATGGTTTTGGTAACCACTGCTTTATAATATAATTTAAGATCTGGTACAGCTAGGCCACCTTCATTTGATTTTTTTTTCATTAATTCCCTTGAAATTCTTGACCTTTTGTTTTTCCATATGAACTTTGTTGTTATTTTTTCTAGGTCATTAAAATAGTTTTTTGGGAGTCTGATTGGTATAGCACTAAATAAATAAATTAGTTTAGGTAGTATTGTCATCTTTATTATATTTGCTCACCCAATCCAAGAGCATTTAATATTTTTCCAATTGGTAAGATCTGACTTTATTTGTGTGGAAAGTGTTTTGTAGTTTTGCTCATATAGTTTCTGATTTTCCCTTGGCAGATAGATTCCTAAATATGTTATACTATCAGTAGTTACTTTAAATGGAATTTCTCTTTGTAGTCTAACTGTTGCATTTTGTTAGTGATATATAAGAATGCTGATTATTTATGTGGGTTTATTTTGTATCCTGCAACTTTGCTAAAGGTGTGGATTATTTCTAGTAGATTTTTATTAGCATCTCTGGGGTTCTCTAAGTATACCATCACATCATTTGCAAAGAAGAAAGGGGTTTTTAAGAGGCAAAATAAGACCCTAATCATGTATAGCCTGTTGACAATTTATATGTAGTAGAATTCTCTTGTTGAAGGGATTGGGTTATAATCCATATACTATAAGCGTGAATTTATAACTTATTTTCTTGGTGAGGAAGAGATTTAAAGTTCCAAACAAAGGCATAACTGGGGCAGGACAACAGGGACATTGCTGCAGTATACTAAAATTTAGAGTGAAAGTTTTAATACATGTATTCCTCTATGAATGTGGAAGCCATCATAAACAAATTCTCCTGCTGCTCAATTGAATTTGTCTTGATTATCTCTTGTAATATGTTCACATCACAAGTTAAGAAGTTGATTTGATAATATCTTGTATTTGATTTTCCCCAGGTGTCAAAATCGTTGGTTATAGTTGTAATTCTTGTGTATATAGGAACAAGATCATCTTACACAAATCATAATCAACAAGTAACTTAAGGGCACAAGTCATGGAGCTGACAGACCACTTGTAATAATTAGCATCTGAGACAAAAGCAGAGACAAAAATGAAAATCATAGCAATACCCAGTTTGGATAGAAAGAATCAAGTCAGGAATCAGACTTTGGAAATGGTATATGGAGGTTAGGAACCAAGGTCACACTTGACAAGAGATCCATTTAAATATTCTGAAGTACACACATGTTCTAAGTGATTATGTACATCTGGCCCAATTCCTTCAACTAGGAGGTTCTTGACACTGCTACTGCTATTGATCATGGCCATAGGAGATAGTTAACAAGTTTAGACACCAATGCTCAGACATATCCAAAATGATTATAATTCCTTTCCCTAAAATTTCTTTTGTTGCTATGTTTACCACACTTCCTTTGGCAGCTAAGTTTAATTCTTTTCTTCTTTCAATAATATATTCTTTAGAACCATAAAGAAAATTCTCACTCCATGTTTTTTCCAGTATTTTCAGCTTAAGGGAAGTTTATGGAACACATGTATATATATATATATATATATATATACACACACACATATATATACATAGACACCTATCTATCTACTCACATAATTTTCCAAATATTTCTCAAAGGAATACATACTTTTGAGGAATATGGTAGCAACATATCCTAAAGAATAATGGCCCTGGAGTACTAGTTAATTTTGTATTTACCTCATACAATCAAAACCCTATGGCTTGTGGCCTGTACTTCTGAATAAAATTTTCATGTACTGACATAAGTATAAACTGCGGAGAGCAAAGGAATTATTCTCCCTTTGTAAAAAGAAAGATTGTTTTTTCCAAGGTGAATTTGTTAACCCCAATACATACCAGTAAACCAGAGAATTAGTTCCTATGCCTATTTAAAGCAATTTGATTGCTTTTCTTGTTTTATGTCATTTTTATTTGCGAAAATATCCTTTGTCCTTCCCAAGGGCCATTTCCTTTAAATTTTTTTTAAAAAGAAAAAAATAATATGAGAAATAAGATTTCCCCTCCCCCATTTAAAACTAATTAAACAGGTGACTACTGTTCAAATTAATAATAACTCCACATGTAATATAAGCTACATATGAAAAGAGAAGCTGGTATAGAAGTTTTAGGGGAAGAGGATGTGTGAGGAATTCAGGGGGAATCATTTTTTTCTTTTTTTTTTTCTTTTTTTTTTTTTTTTTTTAATTTTTTATTTTATTTTATAATTATAACATTTTTTGACAGTACATATGCTGGTAATTTTTTACAACATTATCCCTTGCACTTACTTCTATTCAGATTTTTTCCCTTCCTCCCCCAACCCCCTCCCCCAGATGGCAAGCAGTCTTATATATGTTAAATATATTACAGTATAATTTAGATACAATATATGTGTGTAGAACCGAATTTTTTGTTGCACAGGAAGAATTGGATTCAGAAGGTAAAAATAACAGTTTACATTCATTTCCCAGTGTTCCTTTTCTGGATGTAGCTGGTTCTGTCCATCATTAATCAATTGGAATTGGATTAGCTCTTCTCTATGTTGAAGAAATCCACTTCCATCAGCATACATCCTCGTACAGTATCATTGTTGAAGTGTATAATGATCTTCTGGTTCTGCTCGTTTCACTCAGCATCAGTTGATGTAAGTCTCTCCAAGCCTCTCTGTATTTCTCCTGTTGGTCATTTCTTATAGAACAATAATATTCCATAACATTCATATACCATAGTTTACCCAACCATTCTCCAATTGATGGACATCCATTCATCTTCCAGCTTCTAGCCACTATGAAAAGGGCTGCCACAAACATTTTGGCACATACAGGACCCTTTCCCTTCTCTAATAGTTCCTTGGGGTATAAGCCCAGTAGTAGTATGGCTGGGTCAAAGGGTATGCACATTTTGATAACTTTTTGGGCATAATTCCAGAGGAATCATTTTTTTCTTTAAAACTCTTCACTAGTCAAACTGAGACCTATTAAAGACCTTTACTTAAGAAGGCCAAGGTTCATTGCATTGAGGGGCATCTCCAGTCATTCTGATCTATATCTAGCCATTTGACCTAAATGGTTCCAAAGGAGAAAGTGACACAGGTGATGTTGCACAGACCTCCCTACTTAAATCCAATTTACTTGCATGTGATGGAATCACTTCCATGAACTTCAAGAACAAAGGACCAGCAACAACAAATCTCTTTACTTTGATAAACTGCTAGAAGAGGAAATAGGGGAACAGAGGGAGTCCAAGGTAGTGCCCATGGAAGGCATTCTCCTTTCCTCTCTTTGTCCTGGACTGGTTCAAAATTGCTTCCAGGGGACTTACTAAGAATAAGGGATTTAAAAAATTTATTTCAGTTAATAAATTTCTCTCTGTTTTACGTTCTCTTATAATACCTCTCCTTTGTAGTGGTGGTGGAATAATGGCCTCCCTTTGCCTCTCCTATATTTCTCAGTTTGATCAGTTTCCCCAGATTCTAATCTACAGTTGAATATGCAGTGATGGTTAATGGCCACTAAATTATTTCTATAACCATGAGGATCAATTGTTAGGAAGGAATCATTTGGAAGGAAGGAAAGAAGAAAGGAAGGAAAAGAGGAATGAAGGGAAGAATATATTAATGAACCTGTCTTTCCCCATTCTCTCCAATACTGACTCTTTTCATCTTTTGTCATCTTTGTCAATTTGATGAGTATGAGATAAAAATTCTTTTAATTTGAATTTCTTTTATCATAGTGATTTCATGTGGTTGCTTGTAATTAAAAATTTTTGTGAACTGTTTTTTCATCATTTTTGGTCATATATTCATTGGAAATGTTCATAGTATTATATCCTATTTGTTTCTTTTATTTCTTAATCCCTGTATCAGAGATATTTGAAGTCAAAGATTCCCCCCACCACCACCACTATAAATATTTTTTTAATTAACCCCGGAGCATTAATTTTATTCATAACAAAGGTGGTCAAACTTTTTTGAAGATGGAGAAATGGAAAGAAAGAAGGTGTTACATAGCATAGACTATGTTATCAGGAGTGATTCCCTACTACCAGGGAGGTTTATTACACCATGACATTTGATTCCCTTACTTTCAGACTCTTACTAATTTCACATAATCATGCCAATACTTTTTGCATAATAACACCAAAGACTTGTTTATAAGCAGTATTTCTTCTTTGTGTCAAAGATTGGTTTTTACCCCTGGTTAAATGGAAAGGTCATAGACTGATTATATAAAGGGCATTCTCTTGATAGGATTGTGTTGGGAGGAGTTCCATTAAAAATGTCCAGTTGTGCTATAATTCAAAGTTTTTTCCTAACTTATCTTAGAATCTTTTACTTAGAGCTCGAAGAGTGGGCCTGGCCCATTGAATCCAATCCCTTTATTTTACAAATGAAGAAACGGACACAGAGGGGTTAAGTGATTTCCCCAGGGTCACCCAACCCATAAATGTTAGAAGTGGGATTTGAACACAGGTTCTCCTGACTCAACATTCAGGACTCTATCCACTGTTCCATATTGCCTCAATGATTTCCATTTGCTCTGGATTTATCTTGTACAGATCTGGTTATTTAGATGTTGTCTCTCCCATTATAACATAAGCTTCTTGAGGGTAGGAACTGCTTTTGCCTTTTTTTGGAAACCTCAATGTTTGGTCAAGTACTTCTTGACTACGATAAATCAATCATTAAGCATTTATTAAGCACCAACTATATGCCAGACCGGGGTGGAGGGGCATCAGGAAAGATCTCATGTAGCAAGTAACACTCAAGCTGAAAAAGAAACTAGGAATTCTGATAGAATAGGGGAGGTAGATGCATTGTTATTCAGTTGCTTTTTAGTAATGTCCCATTCTTTGTGATCCCTTTTGGGGAAAGATACTGAGATCCTGGAGTGTTTTTCCATTTTTTTCTCCAGCTCATTTTACACATGAAAAAACTGAGACAAACAGAGTTAAGTGTTTTCCCCAAGATTACAGAGCTAGAAAGTGTCCGAGGCCAAATTTGAACTTGTCTTCTTGACTCAAGACATGGAGTTTTATCCACTGTCATACGTAGCTGCCCAAAGCATTGTAAGAACTTAACCAATACTTTCTTCACTATGTTTTCTTTCTTATTTCCATGTAATTAAATTTCTATTACTTTTTTTATCCTGTGACATGATCTGAGTCTAGTTAATATTCTAAAGCTTTGGGATTTAGAACAGGGAACATCTCCAATAGAGAGGAATATAAGGAAAAATAACAGGATATCTCTAGACTGGGGTTCTTAATATTTTTTGTGTGGAATATACCCTCTTCTTAGGGAGTTTGGTGTGGCCTATGGCTCTCTTTTCAGAATAATGTTTTAAAATCAATAACAAAAATACATAATGTTATAAACATAAAACAATTACATTGAAATTTAATTATATATACATATTTATATGTACATTTCAGAGGCCTCAAGTTAAGAACCACTGCTTTAAAATTTAAAAGGAGGGTACCAATCAATTAGTAAGCACTTTCCTCCTATATACCATATACTGTGTATGTGGGATCCAAATTTAAAAAAAAGAAAATAATCTCTGTCTCAAGGACCTTATATTGCAATAAGAGACACACAGATCTAGATCTAGACTTACACACACACATACACACACACACATATATATAATTCAGGAAGACCTGAATTTTGGTAGCTGCATGGAATGAGAAGAAACTTGAGGCCAGGAAAGTAATTAGAAAGACTTTAAAATAGTATAGTTGGCTGGTGATTAGAATCTAAACTAAGTCTTTTTTGTGAGTATGTGAAAAAGAAACAAGTAGAAATGGTAAGATTTGACACTCATTTGGAAATAAGGGAAGAGAAAGATGAAGAAGTTGAGGATAATGCAGAAATTATGAGTTTGGGAGAAAGCACTTGACAAAAAGAAGGAAATTTGGAAGAAGGGAAGCTTTGACAGGAAAGATAATGAGTTCTCATGTGTATATGTTGAGTTTGTGATGTCTCCAGGAAGTTCAATTTGAAATATCCAGTAAATAGTTGATGATATGGGATTCATGCTCAGGAAAAAGAATGGACCTGGATAAATAGACCTGGGAATTATCCTCATTATTCATTCCATGGGAGTTGATGAGGTCACTGGAAGAGAGAATATAGGTGGGGGAAAGGATCCAGGACAGAATCTTACAGAAAATTATTAGTGAACATATTATCAGGCAGCTAAGGAGAGTGAGAAGGAATAATGCTCCAAATAGCAGGAGATGAAATCCCAGAAAGAAAGAGAGAAAATCATAAAAGGAGAGTATGGCCAATTGTCAAATCTTGAAGAATAGTTGAGAAAGGGAAGGGCCGAGCAAAACACTATTGGAACCTATGAGATAAATTGGTAACTTTGGAGTGAGCTGCTTCAATTGAGTGATGAAGTCAGAGGTTATATTGTAGTAGTTTTAAAAGTGAGTGAGAGAAGAAAAAGTGGAAGTGTCAAGCATAGACAACTTTTTCAAGGAGTTTGACTGAATAGGGGAAAGGGATTTAGAATAATGTCTTGAGAGGAGATAACCTACAGAAATTATTTTTAAAAAGAAGGAGAGTTGAATGGGTTTAAATGCAATATAGAAGGAATTAGTTGATGGGGCAAGATAGAGGATTTAAAGGGGAAAGGTGATTTTGAATGGAATCTGTGGGAGAAGATGGGATCAGGGAACTCATTAAGGAATTGACAAAAAAAGAGCCACTCCATTATTAGAAACTGGATGAAAGTAGTAAAGAGCAGTACATAATTTCAAGAGGTTGAAATTAAAATATAAAATCAAAAACATTGAAAATCTAAAAGATGAAGAGAAGGGAATAAAAGGGAGTTCATGGTTGATGGCCTCAATTTTCTCAGAAACAAGTGTGGTCCTCAGTTGAAAAAGTGGCAGAAAGAGATATGAGAAATTAGAAGAGAGAAAATAGGTTTAGAATAGTTTGTGTGAAGGAGACAGAAAACTAATTAGGGAAAATATAAGATTATTACCTTGTTTCAGTGAGGGCCCAACTAAAGTTGGATAACATGAATTTATACTGCATTCCAATCAGCACGGTTGCATTTCAGTGGCATGTCAATAAGAACTGAGCAGGTGATTGGTAGGAGTAATCCAAGGCTGGAATATGGCAGAGGATGAGTAGCAATGTCACAGGGGTGAGGGATTGTAGGTTAGAGGACAAGGTAGAGTTGAAAGTAGAGATGTAAAGTGGAGGACAGTGAAATCAAAGTAGAATAATGGTGCAATGGCTTCAGATAATCTTGAGAAATAGAGGATGGGTGGTCATGATAAAGGTAAAGAACATGATCATGAGGGATGAGGCACAGGGAATAGAATGATGGCAGATTAGTCAGATAGTACAATGGTAGAGTTTTTAATTAAGGAAATGGACCTTTACTTGTGGAAAGGCGAATTCCATGGTGTGAGATCTATCATTATGGTTAAATTGGAATGTAGTTACAGGTTGTAGGATTTGAGGAGACTGAAGCATTGGGAGGACAACTAATTTGAAAGTGTAGCAATATGAAGGTTGAAATTCCATAGTATAAAGGTAAGCGATGGGAAGAAGGAGAAGACAGTGAATAAGATGCTGCATTCCCTAAAAAGGGAAGAATGACTTTGAGACTGATGCGTCAAAGCTAGCATAATCTGAATCTGATAGAAAATTTTAATACCTGGAATTTCATAGACAGAGAGGTGTTGAGTGATGATGACAAAGGGACAGACAGAGGGTGACAGTAGGGATCAAGGATAATTCCAACCTTGCTCCCCCAAGGACCATTGTTTTGGATCTATAGAAGGAAGTGGGAGACAATGAAGGCTTCCCAGTGCTAGAGAGTATATCATCTAGGAGCAAGTGGCCCAGAAAGAAAGGATTTTTACCATAAAACAAGAATTCTATTGGGCATAGTGAAAGTGGTCAACAGGACATAGGTAGGATAGGGTTGAAGAGAATGGGAGTAATATATTAAGAAATAAGTATGAGGAATAACTTGATCCAAAGTAGTTGGTGATTAGGTAATAATACACAGTAATAATAGAAGGTAGAGATTTTGTTTCCACAAGGGTAAGAAGAGTTAACAGATGAGTTATGATACCCATATTCTTCAGGCTGGATGTAGCAGAAGCTTAGTGGCTGGTAGAAAGTGATAAGCAAGTCCACCAAAGAGGAAAAATTATGTTTCTTTGACAAGAAACTTTTCTGCTTTTTATAATAATCTTAGTTTCTATTAGAAGGGTCTATACAGCAACAACTTTGATAGGGAAGGAGGTATAATGGGTCAAATGTTGAATTTGGCATTAGAAAACCTGAATTTGAAACCCATCTCAGAAATCTATGCACAGTTGTGTACAGCCAAAGGTATTCTGGGAGGCAGCTGGTACCAGCTTCCCAAAAGGACTGTTAAATCATGAATGTGAGCATTTATACTTTGGAAATCAGAAATCACTACAAGCTTGAGATGTTGCCTTATTCAATCAATTAATAAATAAACATTTATGGAGCATCTATTGTGTGTTTTGTTCATTGTCCAGACTTTATAAAGCAATAGAGAAAATTTTAGCAATACAAATTAACTCTAAAAGACCCTTTTATTAAACATATACCAGCACATCTGAGCAAGTCACAACCTCTCTGGGCATCAGTTTTTCCCCATAAAATGAGATGCTGGATGTAGGTGGTCTCTGAGGTCCCTTCCAAATCAAAACCTGTTTGTCATCTAGTTTTCAATTTGTGCTATTTGATAAGTAAATATTGTAAGCCAGCTAGATGGTGCAGTGGATAAAATAATGGGCCTAGAGTCAGGAAGACTTGACTTCAAATACAGCCTCAGAAACTTACTAGCTTTGTGATCCTACACAAATCACTTAATCCTGTTTGCCTCAGTTTCCTCATCTATAAAATGAGCTATAAAAAGAAATAGCAAACCACTTCCTGTATCTTTGATAAGAAAACTCCAAATGGGAGCATGACAGTACAAACATGACTGAAATGATTGAACAATAACAATATTTAGTTGTAGACTACAATGGTGAACCAAGGCAAAGGAACTTTATTCCATGGAATCAACTTGGACTGTCCACATTGCATATCCCTTTTGAATATTCTTCTGCTATGATAAAGGAAAAAAAAAAGCAGAAATTATGCAAGAAAAGCCATTAACAAAGGCTTAAAGGAAGATTTTAATTTTGAGAAAACATCTAGCTAAAGAAAGAAAACTAAAAATGACAATTCTAGTGCATATTTCAAGAGAAACAACAACCATCTTCACAAAGCAATTGCCACCTGAGGGACAAGCAAGCCAGCCTCACTAGACCAACCAACCATTCAGAGAAAGAGGCAAGAAGCAGAATGTGCTGGACAAATGGAACTATCTACTTTCAAAGCCACATGGAAATAGCCCAAGTCCTGAGCTCAAGAGCCTTTGGAATCACACTGTCCACCAGACCATCAGCCCTGTTTCTAGCCTCAATTCTGAAATCACAGAAGGGAGCAACTAGACTGGAGAAGAAGCTCACCTTCCCTAATTCTGCCTAGTCCTACCAACTGCCACCAACTGGTAGTTTCACAGAAGTGCTTCAGAAAGAGTAGCCATACCCAGATCACTCATCCTGCTTCCAATCTAGTCATCATCTCAGGAAGCAATAGAGATGCAACCTGGCAACTGCAATGGTGGATGTTGTAGCCACAACTGTTAAAGACCCAGAAAAGAAAGTTCGTGGCATCAAAGTCCTTGACCCTGTCAAATGTTTTAATAAGAGTTTTATTAATTTTAAAGGCGATGCATTATGATCTGCTTTGCTCCTATATCCTAAGAATCATGGGACCTTTCCATCTGATGTGGAACTAAAATCTTCTATGTATATTACTTCATAGTAGAGCACAGTCTGGGAACAGGAACTATTTGAATCACTAGCACTTTGCACATAGGATATGCCTAATTGCTTTTTCATTCATTCATTAAAAAATATAAATCTTTAAAATCAATTTGGGGTGAAAACATTGCCCTCTAGAAATAGGATTAAAGAGGTCTCAGGTTTGTAGAATAACTGAGATTTAGACATAGCAACTCCAAAATGATGAATTCCCTCTTCCCCAAGCTTCCATAGAAAGATTTATCTTAGAAAAAAATGATGAGATAAGTAAATGTGACTTTTGACCCCTTCTCAGTAACAATTCTTATCTTCCTTTAGTAAAATTACCATACCTTAGGATTCATTTGTTGAAGGTATTTTCTTCCTTTAGAAGTGTATTAGTCTTAAAATAGGATATTAGAAATCTTGATTTTATTCATGGTAGTAGGAAATATTTCTTTGGGGTTTTAGAAGTCTATTATCCCATCTCAATATCCCATGTGGGCAGCTCACTATCTAATCTATCAATGAATGAGTTCCCAGTCCCCTTAGATAAGTGTATCTCAGTCACCTAGGGCACACTCAGGCTGTACACAATATAAATACACAAAGGAAATGTCAATGCAAACATCCTGATTTTGCCATAATTTGATTCCTGGGCTGGAGGACAACTATTTTAATGCATTTGGGAGCTTTCGCTATTCAGCTCAGAAACCAAACCAAGAATAAGATTTTCTCATTTTCTGTTCTCACCCCTAAATCTGCATTTCAAAAGATCTATGTATTGCAGGAAGGCTTAATCTTCTTTTGTATAGGCTCACTAATCTTTATTATCTTTTCCTATGACAAATTTTTGCTTTGCTTTGCTACACCTGTCAGTTCATTCTTTTTTCAGAGCTGACAACAGCCACAATTATGTTATTACCTAAAACACAAATCCTACAGCAAAAAATGTGCAAAGCCTGAAAATATTTTTCATAGCATATTTTATACATTTTCTTTCAGAAAATGTTAATAAATGAGAAAATATTGTGGTTTGTCAATAGCATCTGTTATTTCCTCAACCCTCCATCATTATCAAGCAATGTTTGGAGGATGACCCATTTACCTTACAAATTTGCCAACCTAAAATATGATCTGAGCTCCAGCAAAGTGTTGGAATTGATTTACTGCTTAAACAGAATTATACTTAAGTCATTTCACATGCACTAGAAAGATAGATTACCTCTTTACAATTATGATTTTCTGTCAAATGCAAAGACCTAATGTGGTAAAGAATACCCCCATTTAACACATTTGCTACTTGCAAAGTGTGATATTAATAAGATAGGATGTAGGTTAGATACTTAAATCCATATCTGGCTGCCAGTTAGCAAATATTTTCATCTAATTCTTGTTTTCCAAAGCCAAGCCTGTGACGGCATCTTCTTCATTGCCAGTCATAAACTGAGGAGCCAGCCAGGGCTGGTCAACTGGCCAATAGTCTGCAGCATAATATTTTAAAGAAGAAAATTGTTGAATTTGTTCAATTTTGACTTATGCTTACTTCTTATATATCTAGATAAATAAATTTGGGGACTGGTCTTCTGATTTTCATTGTTATAGGGACTCCCTGGGTAAAGAAACTTCTCCTGCCAATGCAGGTTGACACCATTTTTGTAGTTTATAATCTTAGAGACCACAGGGTGGTTAAAGTTCTTATTCAGAGCTCCATAGCCAGTATTTGGCAGAAGTAGCTCTTGCTGCTCTTCTTGGGTCTAGGTCTTCTTGGATTCAAGTCTGATTCTCTATCAATTATGGCAAGCTGCCTTCTCTTGGCATATAAAAAGTCTTTGCTTTTGTAGTCCTCATTTCTTTTCCCAAAACATTTTTGTACATAAACATTTAGCAAGGGACTGATGTGTCCCAAAAAGGTGCATCAAGGTAGGACAAGGATCAGTAGGAATATGGGATAGAGGTATTGTAGTATAGACCCACAGATCTTTAATGTTCTTGCTCATCAAGGTCTGTCACTGAGCATTTATTAAGTGTCTTTCTGCTGATTCAGTGCCAAGAACTACATACACTATATGTAGAAGCAAAGTATATAGAGCTGAGTTGCAAAATACATTTTATTAATATGTGAGCATAAACATGGAAACAGTGAATTACAATGACATTTTCCATTGGTGGGATAAACTCAAATAGAAACAAATTGGCCACACATTGACTTAGAAAATCATATATTGACATATTGACATTCTATTGTATTTTTATTTATTTTGTTAAATATTTCTCAATTACATTTTAATCAAATTCTCAACTTTAAATTTGCTGATCAACATGTCTGTTGCTCTGTGCAGTTTCATGTACAATCATTTTTTAATTGTACTAACTTATGGAAATGCTTGTTTTATCCTGTGAAATGAAAATTAAAAAAAAATTTAAGTCTTAAAAAAGGGAAAATACAGAATTCAATAAATATTTGTTGTCTAACGGTCAGTCAGTCAATAAATGTTTATTAAACCTCTACTATGTGTCAAGCACTGTGTTATGAGCTGGAGATACAAAGAAAGGCAAAAGATAATTCCTGCTCTAAGAAACACCTAGTCTAATAAGAGAGGCAGCATGAAAAGAATTATGCATGAGTGATCTATTTATTGTTCTGTTTTTTTCTAGTCCTTTTTGACTTTTCATGATCCCATTTGGGGTTTTTAAGATACTGAAATGATTTTCCATTTCTTTTTCCAAATGATTTTGTAGATGAAAAAATTGAGGTAAACAGAATTAAATAACTAGTCCAGAGTCTTATGGATAGTAAGGATCTGAGGCCAGATTTGAATTCAGGAAAATGATTCCAGGTCCAAAACTCTATCGACTGCACAACTTAACTGCCCCATAAACAGTCTACAGACAAGGATAAATTGAATTTAATCAATTGAGGAAAAGTGTTACAATTAAGGAGAAGCAGTGGGATTTTAGCTGGGACTTGAAGAAAACCAGGAAGGCAAAAGGCATAGAGGAGGATGGAGAGAATTGTAGACATAAGAGACAGGCAGTGAATATATCCAGAGCCAGGGGATGTTGTTTAAAAAAATCAAGGAGACGAGTGTCACTGATTGCCAAATATGTATGGGATATAAAAATCTGGAAAGATAGAGAGGAGATGGTTATGAAAAATTTTAGAAGTCAAAGGATTTTTAAAAATAATTTTTATTGATATTTTTTATTTCTTACATCACCATACTATCTCATTTCCTTCCCCCTTCCTCTTCCCAGGGAACCAGTTCATAAGAAAAATAGCATATTTTAAAGAGAGAAAAAAATCTGCACGATTGCTGGATGTATTGAAAAATTCTGAAAACATGAGCTATATGTCATGCCTGTGGACCTCCCATTTCTACCAAGGGATAAGTAGGAGTTGTCTTCTTATAATTATCCATTTAAGTCCCACTTGATCTTGGCAATTTGGTTAAATTTATTTTTAAAAATTTTTGGCGTGTCATTCTTTCCGCTTACATTGTTCTAGTCCCTGCTTTGCGTACTTCATTGGCATCAATTCACATATATCTTTCCATACTTCTCATCACACACATCATTTCTCACAGGACAGTAATATTCCATTATATTCATGTACCATAATTGTTTAGGCATTCCTCATTTTGTTGTAATCTACTTGTTTCCCATTCTTAACTATAACAAAAAAGCTGTTATATTATTAATATTAATTTTGGAGTATATTGGGATTTTTTTTCTTATTGATGGCTTCTTTTGAATATAAGCTACTCAGTAATGACATCTATTTGTCAAGAAGTATGGACATTTTAGATATTTTATTTGCATAATTCCAAATTGCTTTTCAAAATGATTGTATCATTTCACAGTGCAACCAACACTGTAACAGTATGCCAATCTTTCCACAACCCATCCAATATTTTGATAGTATTATTTCATTTATTTAATTCCTCCCTGGAGAAAGGCAGTGAAATGAACTGGGAGAAGTAAATTTTGCCTTCAAAATGTTTGCATTTTAAAAGAATGTTTATATTTATGGGCAGTGAGGATGAAATGGAACATTCTTGTAGAGAAGGAGATCTGAAGAGAATAAGAAAGTCATAACAGACTATGTTAGGATTTCTGGGCAACTTTCCATGCAATATGTGCTGTGTTTCACAAGCAGAGCTCAGCATTCTTCTAGGATTTTCTGAAATATAACATGTCTATGGAATGTGAAATGGGTAGAGAGTCCTTGAGACTAGCTTTGTTGCTCTGAGGATCTAGGTTTATCAAGGTTTCCTCTTGCTTCTTTTCATGGTGGCTCCATTTTTAGGTCTAAAAGGTCTACTTAAGTAGTGAATACTCTTGAGTGTTTGTCTGTTTAGTTTTAAAACAAATATTTACCAATAGTAGAACTTGGAGTTGTAAATGACCTCAGAGTCCCAAGGATCAGAGATTAAAAGATGGAAGGAATGTCAGAGACTAGCTAGTCTGATTCCTTTATTTTAAAATGAATAATCTGAGCTCACAGTAATTCTGGCATACTTAAAGTCCTAGTCCGGGTACTAGGAGGTAAAAATGGAATAGTATCCAAACATTATCTTTCCACAGTACCATTTTGCTAACTACTCCAACTCATATCTAAGCAGGGATGCTTTCTCCAATAACCTTTACAAAGGAGTGTGGAAACCTTCAAATAAGAGTATCTAAGGTTTTGTTTTTCTCCAAAATCCAACTAATTATGGTGAGAAACTTGGTGCTCTAATTAAAAATATTATGTTTAAATTTATAAAATTGTTAGCTGTAATATGCTTAGATACTTTTTAAAGATATGTAGCCTGTTTTCAATGTGAATATAAATAAAACCCAAAAATAAACTGCCCTTAAGGAGTTCACAATCTATTGGGGGGAGACATAACAACATACAGAATACTATGTGTAACTGTAATCTTAGAGGAGAGTCATCGGGGAAGGAAGGAAAGAAGAAACTAGGAAAAGACTTTTTGTACAAAGTGAGATTTGTGAACAGCTGAGTCTTGAACTCAGGAAAGAACTCTGGGAAACCAAAAAAGCAGAAACCAGGGAGAGTACATGAGAAATAGAGGGTCTAATGTTTGGGATAAATTCCTTTAGCATCTTATTTCTAATCTCTCCCCCCAAGAATCCTGCCTTATGTATGCTCTGTGGCATTAGCAAAGTAGTATTTCTGACTTGTTTCGAGAAAAAGACTTTGGATATAGCTCCTTATTTGGCTTATCTTGGTTTAAAATAGAATACATCTACAACAGTATATGATTCCTGTCTACTATTCCCTTCATCCCCCTTTTTATCTTACTTTTCTGGTTCTCCCTATTTTAATTTTTACTTCCTTCTTTTATCTTTAATTTTCTCTCAGTTTTTCTATCTTTCTATTCCTATCTTCTTGGACATTCTTGTTGTTATTAGGTTGCGTCCAGCTTTTGTGATCTCATTTGGGGTTTTCCTGGTAAAGGCACGGTATGCAGTGCCTTCTCCATCTCATTTTATAGATGAAGAAATTGGGATAAGTGACTCTTGCAGATTCACATCGTTAGTAAGTGTCTGAAGCCAAATCTGAACTCACAAACATGAATCTTTTACTCTCTCCATTGCACCACAATGCTGCCTGCCTCTTGGATATTTTTGCTATCCTTCATATTCTATATTCTTTCCCTTCCGTTCTTTGTTTGTTTCCTATATCCTAGTTCATATCTATGTGAAGCTACTCTGGCTTTGCATGGCAACCTGTTGTTCTTATAATCCATTAAAACATAAATCATGGGGAGAAGGATAGGACAGACACAAGAAAGGAGTCCCCAGAAGGAGTAATCACACATAATAATAATAGTAATAATGATAGTCAGCCCTCACATTTACATAATGATAGAAGGTTTACAGAAGAAAAAGAACATGGTGTAGTCAGTAAATAGAGCTGTACTTTGAGGTCAGGAAGACCTGGCTTCAAGTCTTGATTTTGAGACATATTAGCTATGTGTCTCTAGACTAGTTAATGAATGCTCCTGTAGAGAGATTTCACACATGCATTCTTATTCAGCTGAATCAGAATAAAATGGGAAATATATAACAAAATTGAAAGGTTTAACAAAATATTGGGAAATATTTAATAAAATAAATAAAAATACCATTACATTTTAAAACAAAGACAATATGCAGCCCATAGGCATTCTTCTGTATAGAGAACTGGCCCCTATTTTTATTTGAGTTTTATAACACTGTCCCAGTTCTCTACAACTATCAGCGACTATTAATGGCAAAGAAGATGCTAACATGATTTGGTAGCTTATCTGGGAGCTTTTGATGCCAGTGAAACCATAGGTTTAATCTTCACCTCCATAAAGGTCCATGAACCTTTGCTCTAACAGACCTATGAAAGGAGCATTTTTTCTGTTCAGTCATTTTTCAGTCATGAGCCATTTTTTAGTCATGACCTATTTAGTATTTTCTTGTCAAAGATACTGGAGTGGTTTGTCATTTCCTTCTCCAGCTCATTTTATAGATGAGGAAACTGAGGCAAACAGGGTTAAATGAATTGATGCAGCTAGTTAGCATCTGAGGCCACAATTTTAACAGAGACCAAGAGGATTAAAGGATTTGCCCAAGATAGGAAATAATAGAATTAGTATTGGGAGGTGAACTGAAGACTAACATAGAAATAAGAAGAAAGAGTTACATGAAGAAGAAGAGATAAAAGGGGAGGAAGGGACGAGTCAGTAAAAAAATAAATTGCAGACAAGGACACTTAATGGAGAAAGCAATGTTCTTTAGACTCAGCTCTTTCTTAGTGGCCTGTAATGTCGTTCTGGTTTCAGAGGCATTTGTGGTGAACCCCAAATCAAGACATTTTAGGTAGGGGAATGTTGGTTTGAAGATATCAATTTGTGGAAATTATTTGGGATTGATGCTAATATATGGTTCTGGATGTCCATGGGAGCAGTTCTTCCCTGATGCAAAGGAAAACAGGGACTGTATGAAAGCCCTGTTTGTTGTTCCCCACAAAAGGAAGTCATGGATAGGTGGTCTTTTGTCACAGGGCAGCTTTTCTTCCTCATGACTGCCTGAGTTTCATTCATTCCTAATTGCCTTCTGGTCTCCTGGCTGCTAGCTTCTGTTTACAGTCTGGCTCCTCTTCTCCTCCCACAGATTCACAGAATGTTACTTCACCTCCTGCAGAGGGATTTGAGAATTGTTGCTATGGCCAAGGCTGTGTGAAGGGGGAAAGAAAGAGAAAAGGGGAGGAGGAAAGAAAGATAAAGTTGGAGGGGGGAAAGAGAAAGACAGAGACAGACAGAGACAGAGACAGAGAGACAGAGATCCACAGAGAGACAGAGACACAAGACAAAGACAGAGAGACAAAGACAGAGACAAAGAGAGACAGAGACAGAGACCCAGACAAAAAGAGACACAGAGACAGAGACAGCAAATAGCGTAGATATGTATTGGAAGAGAGTGAATTTCTAACATTAGATTCCTTTAACTTAAGAACTATGCCATCGCAATCCTATCTGGCTGTTTCAAAGGGATATTAGCCTTTCTCAGTGGATAAATGGCCAAAGGATATAAACAAATAAGTCTAAAAAAATTAATTGTAAACTATCAACAAGTGGATTAAACATTGCTCCAAATCGTTAATAGTGAAATAATTGCAAATTAACGCAATTCTGAGAGTTCAACTCACAGTCAGCATTAGTATAGAGAGGCATACTAATATACTGTTAATAAAACAGAGTTAATCCAACCATTTTAGAAAGCACTGGAATTAAATCATTTATTTATAATCTTTTTCTTTTGTTCTCAATAATATTTTATTTTTCAAATTACATATTTCTGACATAGGTTACACATGTATAACTCATTTTAACATCTTTTCATATTAGTCCTGTTGTGAAAGAAAAAGAGAACAAAATTATGAGAAAGAAAAAGGAAGCAAACAACTTTTGATCCACATTCAGTTGCCATAGTTCTTTCTCTAGATACAGATTGCATTTTCTGTCACATCTATTGGAATTATCTTGGATCACTGTATTGCTGAGAAGAGTTAAGTCTACCATAGCTATTACTACCTTGCTATTACTGTATACAATATTCTCCTGATTCTGTTCACTTCACTCAGTATCAGTTCATGAAAATTTTTTAAGTTTTTCTGAAATCAGCCCAGTCTACATTTCTTGTAGAATAATAATATTTTGTTACATTCATATACTATAACTCCTCAACTTAATTTAATTTAAAATTAAAAAAATTACTATTTAAAAAAGATATTAAAATGTCCATGCCCTTTGACTCCATTGGTAAGCATATACCTCAAAGAGGTCAGATATAGAAAAAATTCCCATGTAAACCAAAATATCAATTGTAGCATTTTTTTGAGGTAGGAAAGAATTGGGAACAAAATACATGCCCATTGTATTTGGAAATGGCTAAATTGAGGTACATAAAAAATAATAGCATATTCACTGTACCATAAGAGAAATGTGGGAAGATATATATAAATATGTATATATATGTGTGTGTGTGTGTGTGTGTGTGTGTGTGTGTGTGTGTGTGTAATATATATGTATGGAAGCAAAATAAAGTAAACATAACCAAGAAAACAATATAAACAATGACTACAATATAAATAGAGCAATTAATCAAAACTAATGGTGTGGAATTATAATGACTCTAGGCATTAGTCAAGAAAATAAATCTCCCATTTATTGCAAATGTGGATCATTAGAGATATAGAATATTATATACATTCTGAGATGTAATTGTTGTATTGCTTGCTTTTCCTGAGCTATTCTTTTGTTCCTTTTCTTTGATCTTTACTACTATAGAAGCCTTAATGCTTAGGAAAAGAAGGAAAGAGACAAGCATTTATTAAGTACCTAATATGTGCAAGGCACCATGCTAAGTGCTTTACAAATATCATCTCATTTGATTCTCACAACAACCCTGGGAAGTGCTATTATTTCCCCCTTTTGCAGTTGAGGAAACTAAGACAGACAGAAATTGTGACTTGCTCAGTGTTGTGTAGCTAATAAAGTATCTGAGAGATTTAAATTTAGGTCTTTCTGATTCCAGGCCTAGAACTTGAAGGAATACACACACACACACACACATGCACACACACACACACACACACACACACACACACACACACACACAAATGAGTATGTTGTCAAACATAAAACACCATTAAAATTAAAATTAATAAATATTAAAGTAAATTATCAAGTTAACTAGTTTTTTATTGCTTTTTTTTTTTTATTCCTCACTTTTATTTTCTTTTCCTGCTCTGTGGGAACCTTCCAATGTCTCATAAGAATGCAAATTGTTAAAATTAGATTATATTTACACAACACCAATAGAGTATAAGCCCAGAATTTTGGAACAAGATAAAAAGTGCAGAATGTTTCTGGGGTATAATGGCTGGAGTAGTTCCTAATTAAGGAAGTCCTGGAGCCAGCTTTTCCTGGCTCAGAGAGCTGATTGTTAAAAATTTTCAGTGTGCTAATTTACAACTTGAAAATTAGCAAGTACTCCAAATCAGGACTTGATTATTGTTTTGTTGTTACTCTAAACTTAATAAAGTGATTAAGGAAATGTTAATAATGTAGATTCAACCAATAAACATATCTTGCTATATTTTCCTCATCAGAGAGCTAATAGTTAAACATTTATCAGCATACCACTCTAAACCTAATCCACAGAAAGAGGATCTTCAGCATGCTGGTTTCTTTGAAATTTCATCAGACAATATGTCTGGAATACACAACTATTTTAAGTTAAGCTGTTATCTGTTTGCTTGTTATGCGTCTGAAGTAATTTTTAAATCATAGAAGGGTATTCTACATGAGGTCTAGAAAAAAAAATAAAACAGATCTAAAGAGAAATGTATCTGGAGTTATCCATGACTATGTGTTCCAGCTGGTCAACAAGACAGATATAAATGTGTAGTGGAAAAGTATTTTTTAAGCTTGGTGATAGCATCTTTCCAGGTCACTAAATTTATGACAAGTATAGTTTACAAGCTTAATATGGGTGAACAGTTTCCCAAGGTAGCCAAAAGACCTAATGTGATTTTAGGTTGCATTGAGAGTCAGAGGATCCACAACTTTGCTGTATTCTGGTCAGCCTACATTGGGGGGTATTATGTTCAGTTCTTAGTGACTAGTTTTAAGAAGGTCATTGAAAAACTGGATTTTCTCCAAAGAAGACAGCCCAGATGGGGGAAGACCATGCTAAATGACTGATTAAAGGAGGTAGGGATGTTTAGTCTGGAAAAGCAAAGACTTGGGAAATGGGGAATGTATGACAGTGATTTTCTATTATTTGAAGGACTATTATGTGGAAGATGGATAGCCTTGATTTACTTGGTTTAATTTAGTGGATGGAAGTAACAAAGAGGTATTTTATGCTCTATATAGGAAACAATTTCACAACTCAAGAGCTGGGAAGGAGGGAGTTGGTACTTCCTCGCTAGTATTCTCACATGGAGGCTAAATGGTTACTTGTTGGGGATATTGAAGATGGAATTCTTGGTGTTGTAGGAGTTGAATTGATCTTATATGGAGAATGGATTTGGTGCTAGGGGTTGGTGACGGGGAAACAATTGATACCTTCCAATTTCTGAGGACAGAGTTATGTTTGTGCTAGAGCTGGGTTCTGGATAATGTTCCTTTCCCCAGCTTTTCCCCTCTATTTCTACTCCATTATTTCCCTTTTTTTACTTCGTGCTTCCCACTAGAAGAAGATAAAATAGGTTGAGTCTTTAGGAAAGTTGCAACTTGGAGGGACAATTTTGCTAAGTGGAATACAAAAAGTCTTAACTCTAGTGGAAAATCATTCAGAAGTACTTATTGCCTGTCTGCCATGTTGACTGTACAGGAGCAAATTACTATCAGTAATTTGCTTTATTTATATATCCTTTTAAAGTGTGTCCTTTGTAAAGTGATTTTTAATTGCAATCATAGTCCATATAAGTACTTATTGAATTTTAAACTTTGAACCTGTTGAAATAAGCCTATTAAGCTTAGCCCACAACATTTAATTTCATACAATTTAGGCTAATTTCTAAGATCTTGCACAGTTTTGAGATTTTTTTTTTTTTTTTTTTTTGATTCCTTTGCTTCAGACACTTAGTACATGTGTGACCCTGGGAAAGTCATTTAATCTTATTTGACTCAATTTCCTCATTTATAAAATGAGATAGAGAAGGAAATGGAGAACCACTCCAATATCTTTGCCAAGGAAACCCCAAAATGGACCATAACGAATTAGACATGATTGAAATGACTGAATAACAAATGAGGATAATAGTAGCACTTATCTCCCAGAGTTGTTGTGAGGATGGATAATAAAGTGCTTTGGAAACCTTAAACACCATTGCATAAATACAAGTTAACTATTTTTATTCTGTGTCATCTACCAGATTTCTGCCATTTATTTGCTGCCCCCAATATACTTTCTACAAGGGAGATGGTATATTGATCAGTCAAATGAGTACTCTGGTTCATTTTTTAGTTATATTTTAACGTGCACATTATTTAAGATGATTATTTTGACTAGTCTCTAATGAGTTTAGTTTGTCATTTAAATTCTCCAGAGTCTAATCATCTCTAGGATGAACTGAGATGAAATTGAACTCCTCTGTTTATGTCTTTTAACTACAAAAGCAGATAAAAGTACATCCTACTTACTCTTTTCACTAAGTGGTAGGAATAAGTAAAAATTTTTGCAACCTGAAATAATCTGAAATAAGCATCCCCAGGACTAATACCTTCATCACAAATAAGTAAAATACTTGATAGATATTTATCAAGGCTAAGAAAACTAACTTCACTGTGAATAATAATGAACAGAAACATAATAAAAGCCCATTTGGAAGAATACACATCATATGCATATGTACACGTCTGCAATGCATATCAATAAATCAGAGCCATAAAAGGTAAGCAGCAACATAAAAGGTAAGTAGCAAAGGTAAGTAGTAATATATTTATTGTTAGTAGATACCATTATGATACTAAAATTTGCCTTTTAGAAAATGAACTTTATTGTATCAGATTTGTCTTGAGAGGTTTTTTCCTTCTGTGTGTTTTTTTTTTTTCTTCCCTGGTTTTTTTATGGTTCTCTTCCTATCTCTCTAAGAGGGGTTTTCATCATGCTCTGAGATTTGTAGCTGTATTCCAGAGCTCAGTTGTTGCCTTTTTCTTTTCTCATTCTATATTTTCTGAATGGTCTCATGAACTCCCATGAATTCGATAGTCATTTATGCAGAAGACTTCCAAATCCTTATATTCAACTCTTATTTTTCTATAGTTATGTTTCCACTTTTCTCTCTGTCTGTTCCTGGATTTCCACCTGGAAAAACTCAACATGCCTAAAATAAAGCTCATTATTTTTCTGTCTACATCCACCACACCTTCTAAACTTCCTTACTTCTGTCTAGATGAACATCATTCTTCTAATAATCCAGGTTTGGTAGTATGTGGCTGTATACTTCACTCTAAATCACTCCTCTCTCTATATATAGTGATCCACAATCAGTTCCAACAGTAAACTAAAATTTCTAAAGTGCTCTTATCCCTCATTCATTTGCTCAAGAAATTTCAGTGGTTCTAGGAGGAAATTATAAACTTCTAGTTGCAGCCTATCTATTCAACTTAGTTATATAGTCCTTGTCATATGTTCTACATTCATGCTCAACTAATCTACTTGCTGCTGTCTGTGCTTCACTATCTGACTCTTTCCTCCATACATTTGCACAAACTGTTCCCCACGATTGAAATGTTCTCCCTCTTCACCATGATCTCTTAGAACTCCTAGCTTCATTCAGAGCTCAACTGTCATGTTACCTTCTTTAGGAACTCCTTCCTAATTTTTCCATTATCAGTGCTCTCTTCAGTTATTGTGCCTTTATTTTGTATGTATAAAGTCTCCTTTTGCCCCTGTCCCCCTGCTCCATCAAGTGCTTTTGATCTCCAATGCTAATATGGTTGACTGTATGAAATTTTATATGTGTATATTATCCCTGAAGAATCTGCAGACTTTAAAATGATGAAGAGTTATCTTATTGGTTGCAGCACTGATGACTTAGATTATGTAGAAAATGAAGCAGCCTGCCCCTCACTCATCTGTTCCTTTTTTGACTTAAAATTATACAGGACTGTTTCAGGTTGAATTCTCTCACCAGGACCTCCATGTCTCTCCATGCACCTGGCATCTAAAGCCCTGTCTTGCCTGAGGCAAGGGTAGTTTGGGCTACCTTTTTGTAAACATTCTTTCCTGATTTAAGTTGCTTGGAGGGCAACCTTATGAGATTGAAAGATGCTGAGCCCAGAGAAAAGAAGGGTTGATTATGGCAACTATAGGAGCAGTTATCAGAGAGATGAGCCACTTATAAGAAGGTTGGCCCCAAAGGGGCCATTTTGCCATGGGCAAGTACCAGGAGTTTGTTTAGACAGTGCTGAGCTGAGAAGAAATATAAATATGCCTAGCTAGCATTCCTACAAACTGCTTTATATTATTCAGTTTATCAACCACCCAGTAGATTTTACTGTCATTAAGTTACTAGATCCTGCTCTGTTAATGTACTTTTGTGAGTCTTTTATAGTTTATGTTATTTGTGTGTATAATTGTGTATATGTAGTAATAAATTACCTGCCTAATACCTGATTCATATCAGTTACATTGAATACTTTTGAGTAAAAGAGTACTTTTCCCCTTTCCCACTTTTGGGGAAACCTTAAGTATGTACTCCAAATCAGGGCTTCTTAATCTTTTTCCACCTGAGAAATTTTTATATGGCCAGAGGTAGAGGTATATAAAATAGCTATACAAATCAAACATTTACTGATAATAAATCATAAATTTCATGACCCCCACATTCAGTTATGAGACCATCTCCATGAGCCCAGGAATAGTTTCCAAAAGTTAGATGTAAGGATGCTCTTTCCTGTCTTCCTTCTCTTCCCACCTCCAATCAATGAAAGCTTCCGGGGCAGCTAGTGGCACAGTGGATAGAGCCTTGAATTCAGGAAGACCCGAGTTCAAATCTGGCCTCAGACACTTAACACCTCCTAGCTGTGTGACCCTGGGCAAGTCACTTAACCCCAGCCTCAGAAAAAAGAAGAAAAAAAAAGAAAGCTTTTTATTTTTTAGAGCAGAGACTGCTTCACTTTTGCATCTGTATTCCCACTATCTAGTACAGGGCATAATGTGTATCAAATATTTAATAAACGTTTATCAATTGGCTCTCTACAGAGTAGAAAATATGGACTATATACTAATTTGTAGGGCAAGTTATAGCAAAATTACATTTGGATTTTTTTTACTACTCTCACAAACCTACCTCAGCACAATTATTGTTTGACTACTGGCATATTTACTCGTGCATTTACATATAATTCAGTGGAATAGGTCAAATGATATAATGTATTCAATTCAAGAAACATTTATTAAGTCCCTGTAATTTGCAAGATTTAGACTCTGGGGACACAAGATTAAAGAGGACAGGATTCTTGCATGAATTAAGTCCAGGAAGGGACATATGAAAATCATTTTGTAACCTATAAAAAGCCATGCAAAATTATTTATTTTTATTATTTATTACATCTTATTTTAATAATTTATCATAAAATTAATATCAAATACCAATACAGACAATTAAACTTATTTTGCATCTGAAATTAGGCAGTGTTGTAGAATAAATATAATCAGTAGTTCTAGATTGAGAAAACTTGTGTTCAACTTCTGTCTCTGACATTTATTGCCTCTATAATCATTGGGAAAGTTACTTAATCTTTCTGGGCCTTACTTTATTGATTTAGAAAATGAGAGAGCTGGAGTAGATTGCCTGAGAGATTCACATGCTCAAATGGGCCAGCTAGGTGGTTTGGTGGATAATGCTGGTCTTGGAGTCAGAAAGATTAGCTGTGTGAACCTGGGGAAGTCACTTAATCCTGTTTGCCTCAGTTTCCTCAACTGTAAAATGAACTAGACATAGCAATGGTAAACTGCTCTAGTATCTTTGCCAAGAAAATGCCATACAGGGTCACCAAAAGTCAGATAAGATGGAAACAACTGAACAAAATTTCAAAATGTTAAATGTCATAGCAACTCTTTAGTCACTAAGTCTTACTTTATCAGATTTCTTTATTTTTTTCATTCATCTTTCCTCTTACAGGGCCATCATTTGTTGGCATTTCTTCTTTCCAGTTCTGATTTTTATTCATTACTCATTATTTTCACAAAAGTATTTCTGGGTTTCTTATCCCTTATACTAATCTAAATAATATATTCCATTACATAACATTTATTTACCATAATTTATTTAACCATTCCCTTATGCTAGGATATTTAGGTTATTTCCAATATTATTTTATTTTATAATATAATATGTTATACAATATACAATGTATTATTTCATAATTATACTATACATTATACAATATATTATAATTAAAACAATCTTTGAATGGATATCTCTTAAAATTATTTTTGATAATATTTTAAAATGATAACATTTGATAATATATCTTCTCAACAGTGAAACCGAAAATATGATGACTTTTTGCATCTTTAATGGAGTACAATCTTAACTGATTTCCAAAAATATTTCAGTAGTTTATGATTCTATTGGCAATGAATGTGTGTACCTATTTCTCTGAAACTCTGCCAATACTGAGTTTCTAAGCTTTTAATTATTTTTGTCAATTTGATGGATGTTGTTTTAATTACCATAGTTATTTTAATTTGTATCTTTGATTATTAGTAAAGTAGAAGATCTTTTGCTTAATTATTAGCAACTTGTTCATCCTTATTTGAAAATTATTCCTATTCTTTGACCATTTATTTGTTGTGAACTGTGAGTGCTCCTATTTTTCTGAGAATTACTTGATATCTTTTATAGTCAAGGGTATGCAGGAATCCAAGATAACTCTATTTCTCATCACACTTCAATCTGGACTTCTTTATCATTGCTCTGCCTCCTCATCCCCTCTACTTCAAATTCTTCATCCTGTAAGACAACTTCATTCTTGGAATTCAGATATTAATAGTGCACCATTTAAGATGGGCATCTCTAGATCCGGATCTCTCTCTCTCTCTTTTTAAAATTTGTTTACTTACAATCCATCTCCTTCCCCCTTGTATATTTCTTTTTTTTTTTTTTGAGTTATCTTTCTCCATAGAATGTAAGCTCCTTGAGGTCAGGGACTGTCTTTCTGTTTTACTTGTAAAAATAAATTTTAATTCTTATTGCATTGTTACAGTGTCCAACACATAGCAAGTGCTTAATAAATACATGTTGACTGATTGCTTGTCCTGGAAACTAAACCCTTGGTCTGTTTTCTATTCTTAGGCAGTCTTGGACAAGTAATCTAACATCCCTGTTTCTTACTTAACTCGTGTAAGTGTTAAATTCACTCTACTCTACTAAATTCTGATCCCTCCCCCACCTCTTAGGCATTCTTGTATATGGGTCTGAACAATCATTGCTCATCATTATGATTTTCTGAATGTAATGAAAGTAATAATATTACATCCTCTTGGCAAGACCAGTGGCAAAACCATATGGTTCCAAGATATTAAATAGAGCAAATTCTTTGTGATCAGGCAAAGATTTCTTTAGTTGTTTTGGGTTTATTCTTTATGTTAATTATTCCATCCTGGCTCTGTATTCTGAGGCTCACTTAACATGCTTAGTACTTCTCATGGCTATAGTGATTCCTTTTTCCTGCCGCTGGATGTGTATGCATATGTGTCTACCTATCACTCTTGAATGGCAAAGAAAAATTCTCTCTGAGATAAAAATAGAGCCTTTCCTTCAAAAGAATACAGGAGTAAATGAAGTGTGTTTATGAAGATTTATCTCTGGAGCTAAATTAGTTCATGGGTTCTGAGAAATTTATAGTTATTGTTTCACTTCATATTGAAAACAAGTACAAATGAACATGTCAAAAATAATGACAATTATTGTACTTTTATAATTTGATTTCTTATATGGACTAATTATATTCTTTTAATTAATAATCATTCTTTGATCCTTAGTTTTCCCCAAATGAGGCGAAACTTAGTTCCTAATGTGAAACACTTCATAATTTTTATGACATGCTATTAAATTTAAAAAGATGGCACTTATATTTGTGTTCAAGACATTATGATGTCAAAGGAGAATACAAAAGATATAACATTTTGCAGGATCCTTTGTACTCCGGGCTTGGAATGGCAGGACCTGAATCTAAATGCTGATTTTCCCATTTGATACCAGTGTGACCTTGAAAAAGACACTTTACCTCTGTGTAATTCTCTGTAAAAAGAAGGGATTAGACTAGATGCCCTCTATCTAATATCACTTTTCTGTCTAAATTTAGTGTCTTATTATTCTGTAAATAATATAAATGATATAGATTACAAATAAATAAATATATAAGCAAATAACCAAACCTTTTATCTCTCTTGGGAAAAAAAAAAATTGTGATAATACCATCTCTCTTTGAGGAGCCACTTGGAGAATAAGGAATGAAACTTTCCCATTTTATATTTGGAAACCTTTTGGAAACTTACTTAAGTTATAGGGAAAAAGGAGCAAATGTTGGTACACTTACAAGCTTGAAAATTATTTTTGAACAACTTTTAATAAATTATATATTCAAGGATTCTGGAATTTGGAAAAGTGGGGTTTCTTTTCATGTGAGAGATTGCTCAGCTGTCTTCACATAACTACAAATAAGGCAGTTACTAAAAGTCACTAGCTCTAGCTTTCTCTTTGCATGTTGCCATATCAACCTAGTTCCCAGGAAGAAAGAAGTATTTGATTTTGTAAAACAATTTTACAACTTAAAAATTAGAAAATAAATCTTTTCAAATATATGTTATTTAAAAGCTACATCCCACATACATAGGAGGCAGGAAGGCTTAAGGATTCAGAGATATATGATTATCCTTAGTCATCTTCAGAAGTTTCCATATCTTGCCTTGCAAATTTGTTTGCATATAGTAATCTTCTTAAATAAAAGGAAAGTCAGCAGTAGCTATATCAGAAACCTCAGGAAACATTTGTTCATGGTTACCTAGACAATCATACCTGTGGAGTATTTTAAAGTAAGTCTATCCATGGCTCAACAAGGCTGGTATTAAGACTAATGAGAGGCCATTTTGGACACTGCTAAAAATTTCTGGAAAAACCAAATAACAGCATAGTTAAGTTGCAAGGACTGTGCTTTATTTAGTTAACAGTGCTTATTGACTAATTGCTTTAGTTTTCTATTGTATTAGGTACTGTGGGGATTACAGAGGATGATACAGTTCCTTGTCCATATTGTCCAAAGACAATAACAGACAATATAAAATAGGATTTGAGGATTTAATTGTGTAGTATACACTCAAAGATGGGACAAACAAATAAAGACTTGATCAGAGATTTAGAACCAGAAGGGACTCTAGGAATCATCTTGGCCCAGACTTCTCATTTTGCAGATTAATCAACTAAAGAAAGGCCAGAAAGGATAAATGAATTACCCTCAGGTCACACAGATAGTAAAAAGAAGAGATTTGAATTTATATCTACTGACTCCCAATTTAGTCCTCTTGCTTGCTTCTAAACTACTTTGTTCCTCTTATCAAGTCAACACAGGTATTTATTAAATACCTGTAAGTGAAACACTGTGCTAAGTGAAACAGGAAGATACAAAGAAATACTAAAATAGTCTTTCCCTTTCTGGTTATCAGACTAAATAAATCTATAATCCTAAAATAAGAGCAGATAGCTAGAGGGCCCAGCAGATAGAGTGCCAGTTCTGAAGTCAGAACTCAGGAGTTCAAACTCAGCCCCAGCTACTTTAGCTCTGTAACCCTAGACAATTCACTTAATCCTGTTTGAGGTATATAGGGTACTTAGGGGAGACTAGCATCTCTGGTGCGAGGTCTGCTCTCTACTTTGGTGTTTACCTGCCACCCACTTCTCATCTATAGATATATAGAAGTTGAAGCAGACCCAGTGGTCCCACCCTGATAAAACCTTTTCAGAAGATGGGCCTCCAAACCATTGGTGAGTTAGGGGGAGTCTATCCCAAGCAAGTGAAGACTTCCCCCAACAGAATAGGTGAATGTACATAATGTATTCCACTGGGTCATGAAGGTGATGGAAGCAGGTTCTGGGGAGTGCTTGGTTAAACCATTGCATCCCAAGCCATCCCCAGTCATACTGACCCACTGAACTGCAATGACTCTGGAAAAGAGAGGGAGACGGAAGACTTTGTGCAACTCTACCTCATTTAAATCCACTTTTAAGTGTGAGTCAAAAGACATCATTCATACCATGTATAGTTATGTCAAACAACCAATAACCCCTTTGTCTCAGTTTCCTCATCAGTAACATGAGCTGGAGAAGGAAATGGAGAACTACTCTAGTACTTTTGATAAGTAAACCTTTAATGGGATTACAAAGAGTTGGACTCATCTGAAATGGCTAAACAACAAGATAAAAGCAAATTTCCCCAGTGGTACATAAGGAGGAGGCAATTAGCAACTTTAGAAATTTAACTTCTTCATTTGACAATAAACTTTGGGTATCCTCTACCTATATATCCCTAAGTTTTCCTAAATCAATGATCTATATATAGAAACAGAAGTTATTCCCCAGTGTGAATGAAGTCAGGATGAAAGGAAAGTCATTTTATTCTGAAAACTGTTTCAACCTTGAAAAAAGCAGAAATCATTCTGCCATCAGCACTCTAGGGACTAGGACATTATAAATCATTCATTAAAATTTTGGGTTCATTTATCAATTCTCAGAATGACTTATGTTGACAAATATGGAAAAATGAGTATTTGGCATTAAAAAATAAGGCATATGAAATACTGCTTTTCCAAATGATAATAGTGTTACAAATTGTATACTGAGAGCTACATAGCATGTTCTCTTACCCCTTCTGAACATTGTATGTGTGTGTGTATGTGTGTGTGTGTGTGTGTGTGTGTGTGTGTGTGTGTGTGTGTGCATGCATATTGTATCTAAATGGTGCTGCACAAAATCTTACCTTTTGCCAATTTTTTTTGCTTTTGCATTGTCACATCTATTTTTTTTCCCAGTGGTGGCTTTGGAAATGCAAGGTGGGCTAATATTTGTGAAGTGCTTAGTAATAACATGAAGTGAAAGCCAAAACAGAGTTACAAAATAGAATTGGACTGGTATTAGAATCAAGAGAACCAATCTAATTTTATCTCATGAACACGGACTCCATCTTGTGCTGCCACATTTATTATCCTCCATCTTGTTTTTCCACAAATCATTCATGGGAAAATAAACAATGTAAGCCATCTATTGTTTCTCAAAATGCAGATGGATACAATTAATCAGCATCTTCCAATTCTGGGAAAGAAAATACCTCAAACCTCACTTACCCTATTCCCATCTCAACTGAAATTCACTCTTCCTCCCTTTCACCTTGGGAAAATCATCATCTGTCCTTAAACTAAAAGTCATATTACTTAACCTTGTATTCTAGTTTATATTCTGTTGTTTTCTTTTAATATGCAAAAATGTCTTCCTCTGTATTTGGGGTCCAATGCCAAACTGAAGAGGTCTGTTATGCAATTGATATGCATTACTTCATAAACTGACCTGTTTGGAAGCTTGAGTTTCTTTAGTTATTTCAGATTTTACCTGTCATACTATGAAAACAAGGGCAACTATTCTTCCCAAGTTAGTTTTCACTATTATTTTTTAAAATTTATAAACTGTTTCCCAAAGTGGAAGGTTATGTAATCATTCTGTTCCTTTTGCTATAAATGAATATATATAATATATTTCACACAATTGATTGATTCTACTGCCTAAATATCTTCATTTATTTTAAATTATAAGCTTGACACAAATGTTTTACTATATAAATAATGGAAAATAGGATTGTAGATAAATCTGTGAACTTCTTCAACATACTGTTTTTTAAAAGTCAGTATTTTATTTAATATAATAGTAAAACTGCCTTTTTTTGACTGAGTTCCCTTTTGGAACTTTTTTCTGATATCTTTTGTGTATTTTAAAAAGGTTTCATTGACTTTTTTTTTCTTTTCTTCACCCTTCCTTCTCTTGTTTCCTTCCTCCCTCTTTTTCTCCTTCCTTCCTTGCTTCCTTCCTTCCTTGCTTCCTTCCTTCCTTCCTTCCTTCCTTCCTTCCTTCCTTCCTTCCTTCCTTCCTTCCTTCCTCCCTCCCTCCCTTCCTCCCTCCCTTCCTTCCTCCCTCCCTTCCTTTCTTCCTTTCTTCCTTTTCTTCCTTTTCTTCCTTCCTTCCTTTCTTTCCTTCTTTCCTTCCTTCCTTCCTTCCTTCCTTCCTTCCTTCCTTCCTTCCTTCCTTCCTTCCTTCCTTCCTTCCTTCCTTCCTTCCTTCCTTCCTTCCTTCCTTCCTTCCTTCCTTCCTTCCTTCCTTCCTTCCTTCCTTCCTTCCTTCCTTCCTTCCTTCCCCCTCTCTTTTTTTCTTTTTCCTACCTATAATACTTCATTTTTTCCCTTCCCCATATAGGTTTGGTCTAGCAAAACATATCCGAACATTGGCTGTTTTCTGAAAATGTATGTTTCCTGCATTTCTAATCTATCATTTTTCTGTGGAGAGGTAGGAAGAAAGCGATTCACTTTTCTTGGGTCATAATCATTCAATACATTGATCAAAGTATTTCAGTCTTTCAAAGTTGTTTTCTTTACATTAACAATAATAGCCAGTATTTATGTAATGCTTTAGTACTTACAAAGTATTATACAACTATTATCTGATACTCATAACAACCTTGGGAAGTAGGTGCTATTATTATCTGCATTTTTCCAAATAAGAAAACTGAGCAGACTGAGGTTAAGTAACTTTCCCACACAACTAGCAAGCATCTAAAGTTGCATTTGAACTTCCTGACTCCAAGCCCATCAGTCTATTCACCTTCCCACCTATTTTTTATTGTAATCACTGCATAAATTGTTATCCTGATTCCATTCAAATTATTCTGTGTCACTTCATATGGGTCTTTCTAGATTACTCTAAATTGCAGCTTCTTTTCATTATTTATGGAACAATGTTATTCCATTATATTTATATGTCATAATTTGTTCAGTCATTCTCCAATTATGTACTGGTTTAATTTCTAGTTAATTTTTCCCACAAAAAATCCTATGGTTTCTTTTGTACATTTAGGTCTTTGTTACCATAATAGTGCTATAAAATATTTTTGTACATATAGGCCCTCTGCCTCTTTTCTCAATCTGAAAGAAATAATGTAAGCATATAATGAGTACAGAGAAGTACGGATAAATGATATGAACCAGTATAAAATGATATAAGAAAAAAACATACATGACTAGCAGTGTAAAAAAAAAATCACTACAAAATAATGAAAAAGGAATGTTGCCAAATTTCAAAGACCAATCATGATGCTGATGAAGATACCTTCTCTTCTTTACAATGTAACACCATGAATATGGACCATTTTTCAGATTTTTCAAATGTAAAACATAATAAAATAAGGTGCATGGTTGATAAAATAAGAACATTTTGCATTTCTCTTATTGCTAGTTATTTGGACCTTTTTTTAAAAAAAATATCGTTAATACCTTGTGTTGATTCTTTCAAGAACTGCAGAGATCCTTTAACCCTTTATTTATTGGGGAATGCCTATTGTTCTTATATACTTGTTTCATTTCCTTCCCCTTCCTTTCCATTCCCATACAACCATACTACCTCTATTGCTTTTTCTCCTATTTGTTTTCTCCTTTTACTAGTTCTCTTATTCTTTAAACATGCTATAAAAGAATTATGTGAAGAAAGTGGCAAAAATGCCTGCATTTTTTGACCCACTGCAAGGAATAAACTTCAAGGAGATTAATGATGAGAAAAGCCCTATACACCACAAAATATTCACAGTGATACTTTTTTTGTCACATCAAAGAACAGAAACAAAAAGAATGGACATCAGTTGGGAATAGCTAAATGGGTTATAATACATAAATATAATGAAAATGTATTTTGTTGTAAAAATCTAATCAAGATGGAAATAAAAAAATGGGAAACCTTATAGGAATGCATAAAAATAAAGAACTTGAAAAACAATAAACTCAATGATTATATAAATAGAAATAACAAAACAACAACAATCACCAAAAAAAAAAAAAAAAAAAAAAAAAAAACCCCTCCAAAATGACATTCTGCAGAACTATATTGATCAGGCTTGAATTCAGGAAGAGATATGAGAAGTTATCTTGCTCACTTTTTTTTTTTTTTTAAAAGAGAAGGGGAATTATGAGTATGGGATACCATATATAATGTTAGATTTTTTATATGCTTTATTTAATTTTGCTGAACTATGTTTTATTCTTTTTTTTTAATTTAATATTTTTTATTTACCAGATATATGTATGGGTAATTTTACAACATTGACAATTGCCAAACCTCTTGTTCCAATTTTTCCCCTCCCTCCTCCCACCCAGATGGTAGGTTGACCAATACATGTCAAATATGCTAGAGTATAAATTAAATACAATATATGTATACATGACCAAACAGTTGTTTTGCTGTACAAAAAGAATCGAACTTTGAAATAGTGTACAATTAACCTGTGAAGGAAATCCAAAATGCAGGTGGACAAAATTAGAGGGATTGGAAATTCTATTTAGTGGTTCATAATCATCGCCTAGAGTTCTTTTGCTGGGTGTAGCTGGTTCAGTTCATTACTAGAACTGATTTGGTTCATCTCATTGTTGAAAATGGCCACATCCATCAGAATTGATCATCATACAGTATTGTTGTTGAAGTATACAACGATCTCCTGGTCCTGCTCATCTCACTCAGCATCAGTTCATGTAAGTCTCTCCAGGCCTTTCTGAAATCATCCTGTTGGTCATTTCTTACAGAACAATAATATTCCATAACATTCACATACCACAATTTATTCACCCATTCTCCAATTGATGGGCATCCACGTAATTTCCAGTTTCTGGCCACCACAAAGAGGGCTGCCATAAACATTCTTGCACATACAGGTCCATTTCCCTTCTTTAAGACCTCTTTGGGATACAAACCCAGTAGCAATGCTGATGGGTCAAAGGGTATGCACAGTTTGATAACTTATGTTTTATTCTTTGTTGTAGAATTGGTTCTCTAGAGGAGTAGAGAGAGGTATGTTGGGAAAGGAAAGTATTTTAAAAATAAAAGATATCAATAAAATACATTAAGCCTACTTGAAGCAATTTTATCCAGCTAGGGAGCTCTTTTAGATAGGAAACTCCCCCAGTCTATGGAGATAACAACGCATCTGTGATATAGTGGAGAATTGGGTCCAAGGGAACTTTCTGACAATAACTCCCTTGGAAGTTATGCATTTTAGTTCCAGAAGCAGAATTTGAACTCAATAATTCTTTCTGATTCTAAACAAAACTACCATGGCATTAACTATATCTAATGCCATGTTTTGTGAGCTCAAATTTCTTTGTAATGAAATACTCTTGTTACAGACTTAAGTCTTTAAAGAACAAAATACTAACCATAAATAGAGGGATTGAAATAATCCTAATGATAGCAGTTGAAGAAAGATTCGCTCAAAAGAAAGAAAGAAAAAAGAGAGGAAAAAATAATTTAGGCTAAACAATTTTGAATGAAATTCAAAATTACCTAATTCTTGTAATGAGTTCATGGGCTAGGTAAAAAAAATTTGACCCGGAAAGGGGGTTGTTTTCTGACAATTCCATCAACTTTTATAGGTCTTTATTTCACAAAACTGGATTAAGGGATTTGTAATATGACAATATTAGCCTGAGGTAAAAATAGAGAAGTGAGATAAATTAGGATTAACCACACTATTCTACCCATAATGTTTTCTTTATTAGAGTTGAAATATAGTCAGGTTTGAATGACACTTTAGATGGCTTTTAAACACATCAAAGTCAACATATTCAAAATAAAACTTATTTTCTCCGATCTTGTTTTCCATTCTTCAGCCCTTCCTCCCAAACAAAACAAACAAAACTCAAACCCAAACTCCTTGCATTTTCCCAAGCCTTGAATGGATTTTTGGATTTCCTCTCTTGGACACAGCTTGATTCTTTCCCTTCAAAGTTCAACTTTCTGTGCCACATTGACATCTGCTAGGTAGTTTAATTTGTATTGTAAATTGCTTGAAGCTTGGGCCTCAATTATTTTTCTTTGGGTTCTGAGTACCTAAGATTGTGTCTTTCATTGAATAAATGTTTGTTGAATTGGAAACAAACTGTTCCATTCAATGAGACTAATTAATTTTACAGAAGAAAAAAAATCCTGCCCAGATTTAACAAAACACTGAAAATAGTGCAGGCTCTCTCGACACTGAGCCCTCCTGATAACTTAATTTTTTCAATCTATATTATCTCTAAGGTTTGTGCTAGTTTTCAGTAATCATTTACTGTTATCAGTCACTATTTGCAAAAAGGCTTAAAGTATTGCAAAAGGGCTTAAAGTTCAATACCTTCAGACATTTTACTCAGAATGGTTTTTTTTCCCAGAAGTTCTATAATAAGATAAGCAGTAACGATGAGGTTTGCTTTACATAATCAAAACCAAAAAAGAAAAATGATACAAGAAATAAAGAGTGAAGATGGGCAGCTTTGGATTTTATACTAATAGTAGACTAGGAGTTTTTGCGGCCATTTTCAGTTGTTTGTCGAAGCTGGGATTAGCAAACTTTCAGTGTGACTGATGGTAATAGAATTTGGCTTGGACAATTTAAGAGCTATGGCACATTTAACATGATAATGTATGGTTTGACCATATCCGAACCACTGAATTTGAGATGGAAGTATTTGTGTTAACGATTAGAAATGAATTAATCATCATAGATTGAAGCTGAAAAGACTTTTGTAGGAAGAATTTAAAATTGATAACAGGAAACCAAAAGGACAGCAGCATCCTTAAATCTGCTGCTCAGATTTGCCTTCATCGTAAAAGTCCAGTTAGTGTAAATTCCCAGAAATCACCAATCAATGGAAGTGATTAAGGAGAAATTCAAGTGACTGTAGTAGGTACGTATTTACCAATTACCTGAGCTCTTTTTACCCTTTGACAGTGCTCGGGACCGACCCGACCCTCACCTTCCCTCTTGGTAAGAGCTTTTTTAGCTTAGCCATACCCACATATGGGGGTGGAGAGAGGTCTGTGACCTACACCCCAGCAGCAGCTCCCTCCGTGGTTCTCCCAAGTCGGCAATTGGCCAGGGACATCGCCAATCAGAGCGAAGCAGGCCAGCGAGTGGGCTTTGGTTGGCAGAGGGGGCGTCCCTGTCCCCTTCACCCCTCACTTTCCCCGCCTCCTCCTCGCGGGCCAGAGCCCCCTCCTCACGGGGAGGGACTGGAGGGGGCGTGGCTGTAGCTGTGGCCAGGCCGGTGGCGGCGTTGGTGGCTGGCGCTGCTGCTGCTGTGTGCGGTGGGGATGCGGCGGGCTCCCGGCGGCCGCGGGCTTGGCGGCTGCGACCAAAGGGGATGAAGAAGACGTGGAGGAGTCGGTGAGTGCGAGCTGGCGTCCGTGATCATTCTGTGTCCCCTTCCTTTCCTTCTCGAGGTTTGCGGCTCCTCCGGGATGGGGACGGGGGCTGGAGCAAGAGCTGGAGCTGGGCCCTCGGACCCTAGAGCTTTCTGCCTTCGTCCTCCTCCTCGCGGCCGACTTGGGTCGCCGCGGTCGGCCATGCTCCGGGGCCCGGGCTGGCGGGGGAGCCTGGCTCGGGCCTCGGCGCCGACCGTCTGTCCGCAGCCCCCCGAGGGACCTTAGTGGTCCCCGCTGCCCGAAGCTGCTGAAGCTGCATCCTCAGCCTTGTTCTTCCCAGGGCGCCTCCAAATGCCCTGCATGGGCCGGAGCTCCGGGCTGCCCGCTCCTCTGACCGCCTGCCTGGAGGGGCGCCCACACCCCTGCCTGCAGCCCAGTGCCTCTCTCTTCTTCCTCGACCGGTCCTCTCCTCTCGCCGCCCCCCTTTAGTCACGCTCCTTGTCCCTTCCCCCGGACCCACTCCTGTCTATTCCCTGCCTCGAGGCTCCGGATCTTTTCTCGGCCCTCTTCTCCAGACTCCCCTCCCCTTCGACCCTTGTTCCCGTTCTCCTTCCCCTGGACCCACTCCTTTCCATCCTCTGCCGCCAGGCTTCTGCTCTTTTCCTAGACCCGTTCCTCCTCTCCAACCTTCCCTCCCCTTTCACCCCTGCCCCCAGGTTCCTGCCCCTGGACCCACTGTATTCTTTGCCTCAGGTTCCTTCTCTTTACATTGCGGATCCATCCTCTTACATCCCCACCCCGAAGCCAGGGTCCTGCCCTCTTTCCCTGGACCCATTCCTCTACTCTCTCCACATCCTCTGGCAGCCAGACTCTCTCCCACTGGGACCCGCTCCTCTCTATCTAATGCATCCAGACTCATGCCGCCTAATATTGGACCGAGTCTTCTTCCATCACCTGTCCTAAGCCAGGCTCCTCCTGTTCCCTTCCAAAGCGACCAACTCCTTGCCTCTTCTCTGAAAGGCTTATCCACCCCGACCCTCGCCTCGTCCCCAGCAGTTAGGCTCCTGGTATCTTTCACTCGGAGCTGTTTTACACCGTGTTCTTTCTAAGCTTTTTCCTCTCCCTGTTTCCCTGCCCCGGCACTTGCTTAAATCTCGTTCCGCTTTTTCTTCCATCTCTAGAGCGTCTCTACAATCCCCACCTCCCACTTTTCCCTTCCCTTCTATTCCTAAAGTCCTACAGTCTGGCTTTCCCCGCACCTCCCTCCAGGTGTTTTGATCTCCATCTCTCCGCCTGCCTGCCATCTGCTTCCTTCCCCTTAGAGTCTGCTTGGTAAATCCCTACCTCCACCTCCATTTCCCCCGTCGTCTGTTAAGGGGTGTCTCCCCATCCCCCATCTCTCTGCCCCCTCCCCCATCTCCTTGCTCCCTCCTAGCAGCTCAGGTCACTACCCTCCGTCCTGGCTCCTCTGCTCGGTTCACAAACCCGAGTACTTTGCTCCAGCCTACCCTCCTATGCCCGCTGCTGTCGCTAGCCCTCGTGCCCGCTAGCCTGTGGGGCCCCCCTCCCCACCCCCATCCCTCAACCTTCCAGAGAGCCCTGGCCTGGGCCGCCAAGTAACTCTTAGCCTCAGTAACAATGCTTAGTTCTCGGGCACGGTAGGAAGGCTTTTGGGGAAAGTCTGCAAAGCCTCGAGTTGAAGGGATGAAGGAGAGCCTGGCTAGCCAGGGAGCTGTGTTGCTTTGATTGATAATCCCCAGGAGACTTTCTCTGCGGGGGCCCGGGGTGGGGGTGGGGAGCCTGTATCTTCCGCCACCGCATTGAAGCTTCAGCGAGTGGAAAAATCTCTTATTCTGACTCGGGTACTTGCGGGCAATGGCGTTTTCTCCCCAGTCTCAATAGCCGCGCTTGGGTTAGTTTCGAAACTGTCAAAAGAACAAAAGTTGTTATCACCCTGAAGTAGTAGATCGGTTTGGTGTTGGATTCTTTCCTTTCTGAGCAGCCCATTATGTTAGACTGTTATGGGTGGATTGTTGCCCTATTTGGGCTTTATGTTAAAGTTTTGTCTTATCCTTACCATTTTAAAAGCTGAAAATAATAAGGATCAGTTTATCTGACTTGTATAGGAATTTGTGAAGAGATGAGCAAAATATATTTTAAAGGGCACTGATGCTTAATTCATACAGAATCCATATTTATTATGAGGGAACATTTGAAATGACTGAGATACTGTGATTTCCTTGACTAAAATATGCATTTTAAAAATTTGTTATTTTATGGTCCTCATAACAGAAATCTTTTATGCATCATGGAGAGTAGTTATTTTTCAGTATGCCTGAAATTCAGTATTTGTACTGAATTTTGGTTTCTTGTTTCCTTACACACAAGTTATTCCATGTTGCGTCTCTAGCAGTATAACAATGTAGTAATTCTTGCAAACCAATTCTTTTATCTTCTTGAGAGGTTAAACAAAAGAAAGCTGCCCCTGGCCTTTCCCATAGACTTTTTAATTTGCTTCTTTCTATCTTTCCCCTATCTTCCACCCCTACCTCCATCATTTTAATAGCTTCAACATCACTATGGTACTTTCCTATACTTTTCAGATTTCCTTGTGAGTTCTTGAAATCATTGTGTAGCATTTATATGCTTAAAACTTTTTTATTTATATTCAAATAAGAGTTATTTGGTTGAAAGTTTTATTTCCAACTTAGTGTACTTATGTTCTGGCTTCATATTGACTTAAAACGTTGTTGACATTTGCTGGTGGAAAAGAGACTTGTTTTAGAGATTTAAAAAATCCTCAAAGAATTTGCCATTGATAATTTTGAAAGTCGCAACAATTCTTCCACTTCTTTTCTTGAAATGAATGTTTGTTATTAATTGACTTGCCACAAAGTGCAGACATTTTTTAATACCAAAAAATGTTTTCAAAGTACAGCTTTGAAAGATGATCATGTTAACCTCAAATCTACTGTCAGTGACATTTTTATATTTACATTTTTAGTGTTCCTGGAGCATTTAAATGAACTTGTCTATGGCAAATAAGCAATATTGGAAGTTATATAGGAACATCTTAGTTAAAATAATTTCATAATGAGTTTTAATATAATTTGAGACAAAGTGATATGCTAATTATGGTGGTCCTTTTTCAGATTTGTCCCAATTTCCAGGTCAAAAAGGGTTTTAGTTTTGTTTAAAGTACACTCACAAAATAGAACAACATTTCAAGAGCTTGTTTCTTATAATGATTGTCTCTCATTTTCATAGATGATTGTATTGTAGATGAAGCTCAAAAATACCCTCCCTCATTTTTAGTCATCTTGTTCACTTCTTCAAACATTCTGCTATTTTCCCCAAGATTGTTGTCTACTACCAAGGCCTATCTTCCTTACTTAAGATTCAATGTCCAAGAGATTCTATTTTTCTTCTCTCCTGGCCTTGGTTTAATTCAATTCTGAGTGTCTGCTCTCCCAGATCTTATTTTCCTCTCCTGGAAGTGCTCCCCTCCCCAAAGTTCTGTTCATGTTCCTCAAAGCTAACTGTCCTTCTTCAGAGTTTGACCTTTGTCCCAGAACCTATTCTTTCCCAGTATAGTATCCCCTTGGGAGAATGGTAATTTTATTCTCAGTGAGTTCTCCTCTTAGGTCCAGTTCTTTTTGTGCCAGTGTGTTGTATTCTCTTAAGGCTTGTTCTTCTGTCTCATGGCTTAGTTCTTTTCTCAGGATTTAGTCCCTGGGGTCTCTATTCTATGTGAAGGAAAAAAAATATCTTGAGAGAAGAGTAGTTTTCTCTTATTCGTAGCCAGGTCTGCTCTTGGCATCTTCTTTTTTAGAACTTGTACTTTTATTCTTTTATAGCCTCTTTTTCTTTTTGGTGATTCTCTTCCCTTTTCTCAAGTTTCAATCTTTTTAAAAAGTGTCTTTTATTTCTTCCTTGGTTTTTTTTTTTTAAGGGTCTGGATCTTAGACTTGTTTCCCAGGGTCTTGATTCTGAACTAGGTATACTCCTCAGAACCTGTTCTACTCATAGAACTCTGTTCACGTCTCTCAGAATCTCCACTCTCCTCATCTGAGCTCCTGTGGCATTTACTGTCTGAAAGATTCATTTGGAAATTAATCATTCACTGTCTTGTGCATCTTGGTTTTGTCTTGATTAAACCTTTATATTTTCTTGTTTGCATGTATAAGTCGCAGAACTATTACTAGAATGTGAATTCTTTGGGGGAAGGGATCCTGTTATATTTCCCACATCATTTAGCTTCATGCTGTGTGAAGCAGATCCTTAAAAATGCTTAACTTTGTCACAAAATAATAACTTAGTCAATAACCATTTTTTAAAGCATGTGTCAGGAACTGTGCTAAGCACTGTGGAAATTTAGAAAGGCATTAGAAAGTCTCTGCCCTCAAGGAGTTCACAGTCCAATGGGAGAGATAACATGCAGATGATTGAATACAAACAAGCTTTTTATAAGTTTAAATTGGATTTAAGCAACTGAGGAAAGGTCCTGGAATTAACAGAGATCAGGAAAAGCTTCCCATGGAAAGTGGGATTCTCTGTTACATAAGACCATAGAATCCATGTAGTCTTGTGAAGTATCATTATCCCTATTTTACAGATAGAGAAACTGAAGCTCATTTAAGTTAAATACCTTACTTAGGATCGTGGCTAATAAATGATGGAATCAGAATCAGTCCACACAATCTCCTTAAATTCTTTGTTCTTCTGCAACTCCTCAGTCTTTTCATCTCTCTTCCTTTATCTTTCTGTCTCTCTGTCCTTCTGTCTCTCCCCACCCCTTTTCCTGTCTAAGGGAATTGTCTTTCACTGTGCACACATTTACAGACAAGTGTTTAAATTGCCATTTGTGGCTACCAAATGCCTGTCAGACTTAACATTCTCTCCAAAAATTTTACAAAAGTCCTTAACATGGTGTGATGGGGGGGGGGGAATTTAACTTAATTTAGTCAGATGTCCTGGGTTAATGTCTTGATTTAGGTAATTAAGTTCTTTCTTGAGCTTTGGGACTTTTCTTCCAGGTTGATTTTAGGTGGAAAGTACTTTAGAGGCTATCACAAAAAATTTTACCCCCTTCTTGAGGTTGCAAGAGTTTTACTGATTCTCTTGTTTCTTTTTTTTTTTTTTTTTTTAATTATGTTTCATCATATGTTTAAAATATTGTACTTCATGGTAGTTGTTGCTTTTCTACCCCCTTGTGTTTGTTCCATTTCAAGTTAGTTTAGGGCAGCTCTTTACAACTCAAACTGAGCCCAGCAGAATTATATTACAAGAAATAAGCTTCTGTGCTCATTGGTTGGCTAGGGTAGAAAAACTATTTTGCCCTATAAGAAATGTGGCTCAGTTTCAGTTGATGGCAATGAAACTTTGTTCTAGGTGGCCAGTAGATGCTCAATAAAAATTTGTCCACTGATTAATTCTCCTTATACTTTCTATGCAGTTGGATACAATACCACTCTTTAATTTAGTCTGGTGGTTGATGAAGCACATATTTTTAAACTTCTTGATTTTGCTTTGATTTTATCAGTTAGGGCAGAGTAAAAGAAAGGAGCTGCTAAGGTAGCAGACCTCAGAGCCGTACTGGAGCTGTAAACCTTAGCAATGCTTTTTTCTTTCCAAATAAATGTGGATTTAATATTCATCCAGAGGCTCTTTGAGCCAGACTTGTTTTCTGTAAGGCATGGAATTTCTTATGGCAAGCACATGATGTCTCTGAGTTCCAGAGTAGACCACTTGAACCTTGAATAGGAAGGTTTTTGAAAAGTATATTAGGCATTTAACAAGTGTTTGAGTAACTGCAAGGTGCTGACCAACCTACTAGATATTTTGATGGTTAGTATTGGATAGGATGCCTGCATTTTAGATGATCTAACAGCATAGTGCAACTTTTTACACTTTTATTGGGTTAAGGATCCTTTAAATCTGACAGTCAACAAGTACTTGATATGTAGTAGGCTCTGGGCTAAAAGCTGGAGAAACAAAGAAAGACTATTAGAAACTCCCTACCTGACCTTGCTGGATACCCTAAGTCTCCACTCTTTTTTTCAGTTTCTTTATTTGTTATAAGACTTTGTGTTCCAAATTTTTCTTCCTTGTTCCTTTACCTTCCTCCCCAGAACAGCAAGCAATCTGAGATAAATGATTAAATATATGTAATCCTTTTAAACATTTTCAGGTGTCATGTTGTACAAGAAAAATTAGACCAAAGGGGGAAAAATTCTGAGAAAAAAAGCAAGCAAACAAACAAACAGGTGAAAATAGTATGTTTTGATCCACATTCAGTCTCCATAGTTCTCTCTCTGGATACAGATGCATTTTCCATCCCAAGTTTATTGGAATTGTGTTGAATTACCACATTGCTGACAAGAGTCAAGTTCATCACATTTGATCATCACATAATCTTGTTGCTGTATACATTGTTCTGGTTCTTCTCACTTCACTCAGCATCAGTTCATGTGAGTCTTTCCAGGCTTTTCTGAGGTCATTCTGCTTATCATTTCTTATAGAAAAATAATATCCTATAACATTCATATACCATAATTTATTCAGCCATTCCCCAAATGATGGGCATCCACTCAATTTCCAGTTCCTATTACAAAAAGAGCTGCAACAAACATTTTCTCCTCTTTTATGATCTCTTTGGGTTAAGACATTGCTGGATCAGTTTTATAGCCCTTTGGACTTAGTTCCCAATTGTTCTCCAGAATGATTAGATAACTTCACAGCTCTACCAACAATGCATTAGGGTTCCAGTTTTCCCATATCCCCAACAACACTTATCATTATCTTTTCCTGTCATCTAAGCCAATCTAAGAGGTAGGAAGTGATAACTCAGAGTTGTCTTAATTTGCATTTCTCTATTCAATAATAATTTAAAACATTTTTTCATATGCCTAGAGATGGCTTTAATTTCTTCAGCTAAAAACTGTTCAAATTCTTTGACCATTTATCAATTGGGAAATTACTTGTATTCTTATAAATTTGACTCAGTGTCCAAGCTTTCTGTTTTCCTTCTAATCTTGGCTGGATTGGTTTTGTGTGGCAAAACTTTTAAAATTTCATATAATCAAATTATGTATTTTGCATTTCTTAATGTTCTCTATTTCTTATTTGGTCATAAATTCTTCCCTTCTCCAAAGATCTGACAGGTAGACTATTAAATTTGCTTTCCTAATTTGCTTGTAGTATTACTCTTTGTATCTAAATCATGAAATCATTTCTTTTTTCTTTTTTTTTTTTTTTTTGAATATTCAATACAGAATTTATTAAATGGAGAGATTTACTGGGACCCAATGGATCCATGGTTGGTCCCAGGGCTGAATGAGACTATCCTCTCAAAGAAAACAATCCTGAATATTGGATACAGGTTGTTTTTTTTTTTTTTTTTTAAATTCATTTTTCCAAATTATTCCCTCCCTCTCTGCACTCCCTCCCCCCAATGACAGGTAATCCCATACATTTTACATGTGTTACAATATAACCTAGATACAATATATGTGTGTAAATACCATTTTCTTGTTGCACATTAAGTATTAGCTTCCGAAGGTATAAGTAACCTGGGTAGATAGACAGTAGTGCTAACAATTTACATTCACTTCCCAGTGTTCTTTCTCTGGGTGTAGTTATTTCTGTCCATCATTGATCAACTGGAAGTGAGTTGGATCTTCTTTATGTTGAAGATATCCACTTCCATCAGAATACCTCTTCATACAGAATTGAAGTGTACAGAAATCTTCTGGTTCTGTTCTTTTCATGAAATCATTTCAATGATTCATGGTATGGAGTGTTAGATGTTGAACAATGTCTAGTTTCTGTCATACTATTTTCCAGTTTTCCCAACAGTTTTTGTCAAATAGTGAAACTGGAGTCCTTGGGGTTATCAAACAGTAGATTATTGTAGTTATTGAGTACTACATTTTATATACTTACCTTATTCCACTAATCTGCTACTACTTAGCCAGTACCAAATGGTTTTGATGATCACTCCTTTATAATACAGTTTTAAGTCTGGTATGGCTAAACTACTTTCTTTTGCTTTTTTTCCCATTAATTCTCTTGATATTCTTCACCTTTGGTGAATTTTGTTAATATTTTTTCTGGCATCATAAAGTAATTTTTTGGAAGTTTGATTGGTATGACACTGAATAACAGATTAATTTAGGTAGAATTGTTATTTTTATTATGTTAGCTTGGCCTGCTCAAGAGCAATTGATACTTTTCCATTTGTTTCCGTCTAATTTTATTTGTGTGAAAAGAGTTTTGTAATTGTATTCATATAGTTCCTGGTTTTGCCTTGGAAGGTAGACTCACAAATATTTTATATTGTCTACAGTTATTTTAAATGGGATTTCTCTTTCTATCTCTTGTTGCTGGACTTTGTTGCTAACATAGAAGTGCTGATGATTTATGTGAGTTTATTTTATATCCTTCAATTTGCTACAGTTGTTAATTGTTTCTAGTAGGTTTTTAAGTTAATTTTCTAAATATACTATCATATCATCTGCAAGGAGTGATAGTTTTGTTCCCTTATCAACTACTCTAATTTTTTCAATTTCTTTTCTTCTCATTGCTAAAGCTAACATTTTTTATAATATTGAATGATAGTGGTGATAATGGGCCTCCTTTTTTTCACCCTTGGTCTTTTTGGGAATGCAAGTCATCACTTTTAATTTCATTGTGTTTAATAGGATAAAATGATTAATAATTATCTGCAGATGTCTTTGTGTCCAGTGAGACAGGATGTTTAATAACTATACATATATGTTTTGTCCAGGGGGACAAGATGGTTAATAACTCTATGTACAAAACTTTAAATATTTCTAAGATTGTGACATTTGTAGCATTTCATTATTTTCTCATTTGAATACCTATTAACTTCAGATTTCTGGAGACCAAATACTCAAACAGATCTCTAGAGATCTTCATTCATTATATATAGATTTTGTGATCATTTTTAGGTATCTATAACAGGTTATCTATAATAAATCTATTCATATTTAATACTTTTATATCACAGCTATGTGTCTTCCACACAAAACACTCAAGTATCAAACAGCTTTATTGTTTTAATATAAATAACATATATCATATATATTATAAAATTAATATAAATAAAAATAAATCACATAAATAATATATATTAAAATATATGACTAAGGTTTTTCTATATCAAATCTTGCTTTCAACTTTTTATAGACATAATTAGACAGCCAGGCCATAAGCCTGGCCATTGACAGGCACTGTGCTAAAGCACCAGGATGAACTACTAAAGATAGACCCTGCCCAAGAGGAGCACACAGTCTAAGGGGGCACAATCAGTGCCTGCACATACAAGATAAATAGAAAATAATTAAGAGAAGGAAGGCATTAGAAGTGAGGGACTGGAAAGGCTTTCTTTGGAAGACAAGATTTTAGTTGGGATTTGGACAAAATAGGGAAGTCAGGATGTGGAGATGAGGAGATAGAACATTGCAGGCACAGGGGACAGCCTGAGAAAATGTCCAGCAGAGATATTCACTTGCTCTACACAGTAAATTCATTTGGTAGTACGACTAGTTTTATTATATTCTTATCTTATGGTACAGGTAGTAGCTTTGGAGGGCTTTTGATTCAATTAACTCTTCTACACAAAGGAAGAGATGAACCTCAAAAGAACACATAGTGAAATGGCAGTTTTGCTCATACTAATATTGTGAGTTAGTCTGAGACATCACTGCTGGTGAGAATCTCTTTCTTTTGTAGAACTATTATAAAATTTGTTTATATTTTATAAAACATGCATAAATGCATATTTTATGTAATATGATATATATATATATATATATATATATATATATAATTCATAATATATTTGCAAAGCTCAACTTTATTTGACAGGGAAAAATACCTTATCTAAAAAAACACCCCCAAACTCTTGATTCACTGGAGAATTCTAATTCCAAGTCTGTAAGAAAGACTTTTGTATCATTTAATCATTATTTTTAATGGCCTTGTGAGGAAGATTGCTTTAAATAATTATTTCTGTTTTCTGAAGAACACTACAGTATTCAGAGTATAAATATTCATTGACAATGAAGTTAGCTGCAGAATCAAGATCAAAATTAATCTGAGTTTTGGACCATTAGCCCATTGAACCACCTAATGTCAGTCCTAAAGTGAGGTTTTTTTCTCTTATGTCTGTTCCTAATTTTTTTGTTCCCATAAAATTTTGTTTTAGAAAATCACATTTTTTTTTGCCCTTGAAATTTTGAGATGATTTTTGGAAAAACCTTGTAAGGAGTTAAAGGTTTAGACTAGAATGTTTCTTTCAAGCTATATATATGTTTGGTCACTTACTCTTGCCAATTCACAAATAAATTAGAATGAGGTGCTGTTATCATTTTCCTTAGTTTGCTAGATTTCTAATGATTTTTTTTGGGGGGGAGAATATTAAGGCCCAGATAAAATGTCAGCTATACCATGACTATTTCCCTTACTACTTTCCTTAATTTTTCTTTTCTCTAATCTCCTTTAGTTCTTTTAGTTTGTATTACACAATATTATACTGTGAATAATCATGTAATGTTAGTCAAACAACAAACATTTATTAAATGATTACAATGTGCTAAGTCGGGTAGTGGACCATAGATAGAATGTAGAATATGGAATCTGGAAGATTCATCTTCAAATCTGGCCTAACTTACTAGGCAAGTCATTTAACCCTGTTTGTCCCACTTCCTCATCTATAAAATGAGCCGAAGAAGAAAATGGCAAATATCTTTGCCAAGAACATCCCCAGTGAATAGTTGAATTGACTGAAATGACGGAACACAATAAGAACTGCATTAAGTGTTGGGGATACACAACCTTTAGAGGCAGCTAGCTAGAGGCAGCTAGATAGCAGTGTGGATAGAGCCCTGGTATTGGAGTCAAAAAATATGAGTTCAAATTTAGCTCTAGTGACTCTGGGCACATCATTTAACCTCTATATTTTTCAGTTTCCTCATGGTAAAATGAAGATAATAATAAGACCCATCTCTCAGAGTTGTTTGCAGAACAAATGAGATCATATTTCTAAAGTAGTCTGGAACATATTAGTATTTAATAAATGCTTATTTCCTTCCTGCCTTCAAGAAACTCACAATCTAATTGAGGAGACAAATGTAAAAATAACTTAAGTACATTAAGTATATATGATGCATACAGAACAGATAATAAGTAATATTAAAAGGGAAGAACTAGCTTCTGAGCAGAACCCAAGTGATACTTGAGCTAAATTTTTTTAGGTTTTTATTTTCAAAATATATGCAAAGATAGTTTTCAACATTCACCCTTGCAAAATCTTGTGTTCCAAATTTTTCTCCCTCCAGCAACCTTCCTTTCCTCCCACCTCCAATATATGTTAAATACGTGTAATTCTTCTATATTTATTTCCACAATTACAGTGCTCCACAAGAAAAATCAGTTCAAAAAAGAAATAAAATTGAGAAAGAAAACAAAATGTAAGCAAACAACAAAAAACTGAAAATACTATGTTGTGATTCACACTCAGTTCCTACAGTCCTTTCTCTAGATGCAGATGGCTCTCTTCCTCACAAGACCATTGGAACTGACCTGAATCATCTTGCTGTTGAAGAGCCTTATCTATCAGAATTAATCTTCACATAATATTGTTGTTGCTATGTACAATATTCTCTTGGTTCTGCTCACTTCACTTAGCATCAGTTCATGTATGTCTCTCTCGGCCTTTCTGAAATCATCCTGTTGGTTATTTCTTGCCGAACAGTAATATTCCATAATATTCATATACCATAATTTATTTAGCCATTCTCCAACTGATGGGCATCCAATCAGTTTCCAGTTTCTAGCTACTACAAAAAGAGCTGCCACAAATATTTTTGTACATATGGGTCCCTTTCCCTTCTTTACTATTTCTTTGGGATATAAGCCCAGTAGTAACACTGCTGGGTCAAAGGGCACGCACAGTTTGATTGTCGTTTGGGCATAGTTTCAATTGCTCTTCAGAATGGTTGGATCAGTTCACAACTCCACCAACAATGTATTAGTGTCCCAGTTTTCCTATATCCCCTCCAACATTGATCATCATCTTTTCCTGTCATATTAGCTAATCTGATAGTGTGTAGTGGTACCTCAGTTGTTTTAATTTGAATTTCTCTAATCAATAGTGATTGAGAGCATTTTTTCATGTGACTAGAAATAGTTTTAAATTCTTCATCTGAAAATTGTCTCTTTATATCCTTTGATCATTTATCAATTGGAGAATGACTTATATTCTTATACATTTAAGCAAATTCTCTATATTTTAGCAAAAGGTCTTTATTAGAACCCTTGGATGTAAAAATTTCCCCTAGTTTTCTGTTTCCCTTCTAATCTTATCTGCATTGGTTTTGTTTGTACAAAAACTTTTTAACTTAATATCATCAAAATTACCTATTTTGCATTTCATAATGTACTCTAGTTCTTCTCTAACTGATTCTTAAAAGAAGTTAAGTAGATTAAGAAGTTGAATTGATGAGGGTTAAGAAGTGGAAAGAAAGACAGGAGGAATGACAAACAGTTGGAGTAGGTGGATCCGGAATGTGGAGAGGGATAAAAGTGTGAGAAGAATTTAAATGCCTAGCAGAGGCACAATATTTGATTCTAGAGGTGAGAGGGGCCCACTAGAATATGGTGAGTGGGGATGAGACTTAGTGGAGTAACACCAATAGAGCTTCACTTCAGGAATTACAGTTTGGCAGTAAAACTGGGGGTGGATTGAAGTGAGAGAGACTACTTGAAGCAGGGAGACTAAGTGAAAGTTGTACCTTCACTTTCACCAAGAGGTTTAACCAAGCTGCATTTGACCATCATTTCATAACAATAACATCATTTAGCATTTATATAGCACTTTAAGGTTTTCCAAACATGTTGCATACTTTGTCTCATTTGATAGTCATTATTGTTATTATTGCCCCATTTTACAAGTAAGGAAACATAGGTTGAAAGAGATTAAGTGACTTGCCCTGAGCTACTAATATTTATGTTAGTCTTGTTTTAATATCTACAATGCAGACTTTTTAGTTAGTATTGCTCCAAGTTTTAATTGAAATTTGATTGGCTTTGATGATTTTATAATAAAGTAAGCTTCATAGTTGTTTGGATCATTTTGTGCTGGTATTTTGTAAAGCATCCAATATAATTCCATGTGTTTATTGTAGTGACACTGAATTTATTTTCCCAATCCACATGCATATGAGGAACTCAGGTTCCCCAGAACAAGGTTATATCCCCCTTTTAGGATTCCATTGCCCTCAGAGGGCAATGGAACTTCTCCTAATGTCATCAGCTTGAGCTCCTATTTCAGTGGTTTTTCCCCATTGGTAATCATCAGTGATTACCCTAGTTTCCTTTAATTCATTGAATTCAATTAGTTTTTATAAAGGATTATTTATTGTGAAACTATGGCAAGAACAGAAATATAGATGTTTCTCCCAATCAGCCTCTCTTATATACTATCTGAGAATGGGCTCAAACTTAAAAATAATTTACACATGGTATTCATTCCATCAAGAATAACTACCTCTTTTTGGCTACCTATGGACTCTATTAGGTTAAACTAGAGCTTGTACTCTTTACCATCTGGCACTTAGCAAATCTTTGCATGGAGTTTAGCTCCCAGACTTCTGGTAACTTGCTTTAAAGTGACCTTTTGAAGCACACAAGATTGTATTCCTCTCCAGTATTCCTTTACCTCAAAGTAGCAGAGAGTAGACTGAACAGAACCAGAAGCAATAGAAAGCTGTATTCTCTTAGCTTCAGATGTTGCTCTTGAGGTGGGGAGGGACATAAAGGCACACTCAGAGACTCTGAGAAGAGAAAGCAAATTTTTTTTTTTCATATTAGTGCTTTTTGAAAGCATGCCCTACTCCAGGCCAGAAGCTTTTCAAAAGGCTCTTTTTTCTACATGGTCAGCAAATCAATACTGGTCATAGAATGTCTGCATGTGCTCCAAATCATGACAACCTTATGTTATCATGACTTTCTAGAATCAATCTTCCACATGGATTTTGCATTAGCCAAACATACTAAGAGTGTTCACCAGCTCTCTATTGTTTTATTTAGTAGTCTTGTGGATTATTCTATATCTTGAATAAGAGCAAATACCAAATTTTAAATTTGCTTTGTGTGACCCTGATATAGAATATCTAAATTTATAAGGCTTTCTTGTTCGAATGATCTACTGTTATTCCAAATTTTATTTTCCTAGGATAATAGGAAGGCAATAAAGTAAAGCTGATGCTTTGTCTATGTCAGTGACTTTGTGATTCTGGTTTTGTATTTCTCTATTTCTTCCTCCTATACAGCCTTCTGGATGTCTTGTAATCTGACTTCTGTCCTTACCTCTTTACTGAAACTGCAAAGGTCATCAATCATCTTTTAATTTCTAGATCTAATGTCGTTTCCTGCCAGTATTATCCTCCTTGATCTTTCTTTTACTTCTGACACTGTTAAAGCTTTTTCCTGCATATTGTCTCTTCCCTGGGCTTCAGAGATATCACTCTTCCTTCTACTTCTTTGTAATTTGATATCCTTTTCTTTGTTGGTTCTGTGTCCTCTTCTTGACTTTTCTATCTGGGTATTCCTCAGGGTTCGCTACTTGATTGACTTCCCCCTTCCCTTTTTCCCTAGACTAAGTTTTGGAAGTTTAATTCTTCCTATGTCTACTGTTATCTAATTCCACACTTACATTTCTCACTTATAAACTATTGCACTCCAATACTTGCCTGTATAAATAAATTGACTTCCTAAGCTTTCCCATTTTATCATTTTCCTTTACTGTCATTGTCTGAATAATCTTTCTTATACACGTACCTTGTCATATCACTTCTGCTCAGAAATCTTCAGTTATTGCTCTCCAATAAAGTTTAGATTTTTTGCCTGGAATTTGAGGCTCTCTGTGATGTAGTCCCCCTCCCTCTTTCTGGCCTTAATTTCATATTTGTACCCTTTTCACACTCTATATATAGTCTTTTTCTTCCTGACCCACAAATTGTTGACAAACTATTTCTTATGGTTATAATACCCTCATTCTCCCTCTTAGGTTGTTGAATTCCTACTCATTCTTCAAAATTCAGCTCAGATGCTACTTCTTCCTTGAAGCCTATTCTCATCCCCACTGTTTAAAACCTTTTTTCCCCCTTGAAAATCATATAGCATTTCATTTGCCACTCTCTTAGGCACTTAAAATGTAATACATTTTGTGATTATCTGTATTTATGTACTGTTCTACTTAGATGGTAAGTTCCACGATTGTTAAACTTTGTATCTTCCTAGTGTCTTAACATCAGATTGAGAACAGAGTAGGTACCCAAGGAAATATATATTAAATAGAATCAATGATTATATAAATGAGCTTTGTGATAGAAAGTGCTTTTTGTATAATTGCAAAAATGACACATATTATAATTTCTCATGAATGCATGGCTATCCTTTTTTCCATCTGAACTGTAATGTAAAGCTTCTCCTAATGAGAATTGGAAGAGTGAATAGTGATATAGCCATTCCTGTAGTTTAGAAGCTACTTAGTGCAGTCCCATAATTCTCTGAGCTTTCTTGGATCACTACTCTTAGCCCTTCCTGAGTGCTACGTATTTAACTTCAAGGCTATTAAATAATGATAATTGTTTTTGGATAACTGACTATTTGTTGTACCAGAAGAGCTTGAAAATGCAGACTGTGAAATTGACTGCCTTGTTAATTCCCTGAAGAAATACTGGTAGCTTGATGGAGTGGAAAGCAACCTTACTATTCTACAATCAGGGGGCTACGATTTTAATCTCAGCTCTGCTCCTTTTTGCGTCTCATTTTTCCATATCTGTAAAATGTGAATACTTCTACCTCACAGAGTTTCTTGTGAGGAAGAGTGCCTTGTAAAACTTAAAACACTTCATGGATGTGTTGTTTTTTGTAATAATAATGAATAAAAAAAATTAAACTACATTTTTGCATTCTTATTCTGTTAATGTTTTTCTTTCTTTTTAAAGAAATATGAGAGAAAATGATAAAGGAAGAAGGGATTTATGACTCTTTGGAATAGTTGTTAAATAACTCTAAACATTATTTGTAATGCTACTCATATTTGCATTAAAAATTGTCCCATGAAAATATAGAAAATATTAAATAGCAATCCTCAAACTGAAGTGAAGAATCTTTTTTAAACCAATTCAAAAAAGTCCCCCATTCTCTCTCTATCCTTGTCAGGCCTCATGTAGTGGAAGCTATGTTTAGTTATGTTCAAATCAGATTGGATTCCGTATCAAAACTAACATAAAGAGTATATTCATTTCTTCCCACATTTCAAAAAAAACATTTAAACACAAAAGGTAATCCTATTTAATGACTTATTTGTATTTATTGCTTTTGAAGAAACACTTCATATTTTGCTCTGACACCATTGTGTTCTGCTTCATTTGGCCTTCCATATGAGCAGCTGTCATGGAGGATTTTTTTCAGTCAAGTAGTGGGGAAAATGCTGATTTTTATCAGAGCATCCACTTCCCAAATTGGGCTTTAAAAGATTGAAGCAGTTTTTTGATCTTTTTTGTTAACTGTCAACTGTGTAACCTCAACTATGGAGGTAAACAAAAGTTCCTCAATTACTATATGTTTAGAAAGTATACATAAAGGCCAAAATTAGGGTTATGAAAGTCAGAGTTAGCCAACGTGTTGACTAGCCCTGTCTTAAGGAATTCAATTGAAGATATAATTAATGTCTCAAGTACTGTGATTTTGGATTGTTTTTTAAGTAGGTAGTTGACTCTTGGGGGCAATAAGGTAGCTTAGTAGATAAAGTGGTGGGTCTGAAGTCAAGAAAAATTATATGCATGAGTTCAAATCTGTCTTCATATAATTTTTTTTTAAGGTATGTGACCCTATGCAAGTCATTTATCCCTATTTGCCTCAGTTTTCTCATCTGTAAAATGAGCCAGAGAAGCAAATGTGAAACTGCTTCAATATTTTTGTTAAGAAAACTCCAAATAAGAATTGAAAAATAGAAACTAAACATTTATCAACATCTCACAGTATACTAAGATAAAGTCAAAATGGGTTTATGACTTAGACATAAAGGGGGAGATACTATATGCAAATTATCAGAACAGAGGATAGTTTACCTGTCACATCTGAGGAGAAGGGAAGAATTTATGGCCAAAGAAGAACTAGAGAACATTATGAAATGCAAAATAGATATTTTGATTAAATTAAAAAGTTTTTGCATAAACAAAACCAAAGCAGCCAAGATTAGAAGGGAAACAAAATTATTTTTGTAGCCAGTGTTTCTGATAAAAGCCTCATTTCTAAAATATATAGAAAATTGGTTCAAATTTATAACAATACAAGCTATTTCCCCAATTAACAAATAGTCAAAGAATATGAGCAGGCAGTTTTCAGAAGAAGAAATTAAACGGGGGGAAATGGCGGAATAAGTTATGGTATATGAATGTAAAAATACTATAATACTATAAGAAATGATGAACAGACTGATTTCAGAAAATCCTGGAAAGACTTACATGAACTAATACTGAGTAAAGTGAGCAGAACCAGGAGAACATTGTACATAGGAACAACAATTATCAACATTGATGTCCTTGGTTCTTTTTAGTAATACAGTGATTCAAGACAATTCTGATAGACTTGGGGTGGAAAATGCCGTTGGAATCCAGACAGAGAACTATGGAAACTGAATATGTATCGAAGCATAGTATTTTCGCCTTTTTGTTTGTTTGCTTTTTTTCTCATGTTTTTTCCTTTTTGGTTTAATTTTTCTTGCACAGCATGACACATATGGAAATATGTTCAAAAGAATTGTGCATGTTTAATGTATATCAGATTGCTTGCTGTCTTGGAGAGGGGAGTGGAAAGGGAAGGAGGGAGAAAAAAAATTGGAACACACAGGTTTACTAAAATGAATGTTGAAAACTATCTTTCCATGACTTGGAAAAATTAAATCCCATTAAAAAAAAGAAAAAGAAAATCCAAATGGGGTCATGGGACTGAATGACTGAACAACTGTTGATTCTTGAAATGCAACTCATCAGTTTTTTTTTTTTTTTCAGATTTATAGTTTTAACTGTTATATCATATCCTGAAAAACTGTCTCAGAAAGGCAAAATACATTTATTTTGTACCTTTTGTGTACTATGCATTGGTACTTAAAAAAAAAAATAAGACAAATAAAGACAACTCCTTCCCTAAAAGTTTACAGTCTGTGGGAGAAAGACTGCAATCAAAAGGAAGCTTGGCAAGTTGGACCAGAGTGGCCCTATTTTGTTAATATTATTCTTAGAATATGTCTAAAATGGAACATGATTATCTAGATATTTTGTGAGTAGGGCAGAGTATATCATGTCCTCTCATTCTGAACACTATGAATATAGCCTAAGATGATATTAGCTTTGCGGGGAAGGAGCTACTTTGTGTTGGTTGGCCCCAATGCATGGGCATCATGTTCCTTGGAGTTCAGATCAAACAGAGCTGCAGGTGGAAAGTGTGAAGAAACAATTCTATTCTTAGGTACCTTGTATCTTATGCACTATATAGCCACTGTATCTCCTGAAGTCATAATCTTGTATCAATATATATATTACTCTTCAAGGTAAGAAAAAATGCTGTAAAACTTGATGAGGGACTGGGGACACTGGTTTAAATTAGCGATTGAAATGAACTGAGCAAGCAGAGTAAATCTATTCAAAATACAGATGCTTTTAAAGCCAAATGCAGAATAAACAGATTGGTAAAAACTGAATCTAGTGATCAATTGCGTGATTCTGTAGAAAGAATGATTTTGAGTCAGAGGACCTGAGATTGAATACCAACTCTACTACATATTATTATTTCTGTGACCTTGGGCAAATGAATCCCGGTGACTTTGGGTTCCTCATCTAGCAAGAACATGTTGGACTAGAGACTTTCCAGTGCTAAATCTGTGTTCCTTTGTATAAGATTACCAAAAAATGATGATCTAACCTCTCTATAAAAGTTTCGGCTAATAGAGAACTCTTGGCTCAGGCATGCTGTCTATTTACTTTTGGACAGCTCCAGTGATGAAAAATTTTTTCTTAAATGGAGCTGTTCTCTGCAGCTTCTGTCTATTGCTTTTCTATCAGTACCTCTGTGTCATCATTGTTATAAAACATTTCCTTGATTCAGAGTTTCCTAGTAATAAAATTCCAAGAAGTAAAAACTATAAAAATACATTATGTAATATAGTATTGTATGTAAATTAGTTTCTGAGGAAACAATACATGCAGCTTTTAGGCAGCAATTTTTGCCTCAGAGAATGGTTGCTTTCTCTCATACCTCCTTAGTACTTTAAAGGATTATTTTCTCCCAGGTCCTCACATCTATCTGTGATTATGTATTTCTCATACCAGTGATTTTTTTTTTTCTGCTCTTCTCAGCAAATGAACTGTCTACATAGGAAAAGAGTTAAGACTTTCCACATAATTTTAAAGTAGGGAGGAACCTTTGTCAGTTCTAATCTCTGTTTTAGTGATGGGACTACCTATAGTGGCCATTTGTTCAAAAAATTTTTCCAGAAATTGGAGACTTCATAGTTTTCCTTTTTGTCAATATCAAGACATTTTTGTGTTTCCCTGTATAGCCTTGAGGAACTGGTACTGGGCCCATAGGAAGATGGCATTTTGTTTCACTCCTTGTTTTTTTACCCAAACCTAGAGTTTGGGCTGGGATTCAGTCCTGGGGGAGTCTGCTTTTAATCAGATCCTTTAGGCCCCTTGTTCTCACACTTATTGGATCATTAGGGCAGGCTCTCTGGGGACAATTTTAATTATACCAAATGAGGAGGTTTTCTGTACAATATAATCAGGTATGGGGCAGCCAATGTATTCCAGGGTAAACATAAAAGAAAGCAGCCTTGCAAATGTGCACTAACAGAACAACAATTAGTTACTTAGGGTAACTACTGGTTCAAGAATTATGGCTTCGAGCTATTTTTTCCTCTTCAGCCTCATAACTGCAACTCAAATATTGAATTTCATGGTTTATTTTTTAAAAATCTTTTTAGAGTTGATGATTGTGTGCAGAATAACTTTGCTTATAAATAGATTCAATTTTTTGTTCTTTCAAAATGTTCAGTTCCTCTTCAGAAAAATCTGAAAGAACTAAAACAAATTAGGCTTTACTTTCAGTGGATTTTGTGCAAAATTGCCCATGCATTTGCTTCATGTTCTCTTTTAGACTCAACTGTCACATAAATAGTTTTTAAAAAAGTATTAGATTTTGTACTGGAGATTTTTTTATTCTGTGACTCATGATAACATTTAAAACAGTTGGTAATTTGAAAGGGAAAAACATGTGGACAGCTGTGGAGGATGTTTTTTGGATTTTGGGAGTGATTCTTCTTCTTGATTCAATGTGAAGCCCATATTCAAACATTTTGAATTAGATTTTTATTAAATTAAGAATACATTTTGTGCTATTTTTATCCTAGTTTCTATTATACTAATTAAATAGGCTTTTAAGATCCAATATAATTGTATTGAAATTTTAGAAGACAGATCTTGAGCAGGTTGTTTAGATGTGCTTGTAAATACTACTTATTGATACTTGAAGGGGCAAATGGCTTTCCCAATGTCATGTTACAATTATTCCTTTATTTCTGGATTCCTTCAGTTCCTTTGCTTTTGACTAAGCATGAATTTTTCATGGAAGAAAATATTTTCTGTGTGTGTGTGTGTGTGTGTGTGTGTGTGTATGTATGTGATAATGTTGAGAAAGCATTGAGAAAATGATGAAAAAATTGGTGAGACAGATGGACTATTGATGTGCTGCCCGTGGACTCACTAAGTGTGAAGAGAAAGAGAGGAGTTTCTTCAGAATATTGGGTGGAATGTTGAGGGCAGTCCCCCCAGATTACAATGGATAAAGGAGCTCTTCCACTGGTAATTTAATTCAACCAGGAGACAGGATCCTATACCTTACCCAAGGGAAAATTTTCTGAAGTCTTCGAAGTAGCAAGCTACTTTAGGGACTTGGTAGAGACTGCCAGCTTCTCTCATATCATCTTTTCCCCAGTCTTTTCCTTCAGTATTCTCAAGTGGGATTAGCATCTCCCATGTTCTCTCTTGAAATTGGCAAGCAGAAGCCAAAAGTATTTGAAGCCACTTGAAGAACTTACAACACATCCAAAGACTTGAAGAGAAAATTGAAGAATTCTCTCTTCTACTCTTATTAGTAATGATAGAGTCTTATGCCAATGGGCTTTGGGACAAGGGTTACAAAATCAAGAAGTTCATGGATGACAAAATATGGATCTCTAGGAACTATAGTCTGTTAACTCTTGTGATGGAGGAAGAATGTCTATGTCAGCTTACAGTCACAGAGAAATGTTAAAATAATTAAAATGAAATTATAATGTATAATATACCTTAGTGTTTACAGAGACAATTTTGCATCATGTTTATATATAAAATTGATCTTGAAGTTAGGAAGAACTGTGTTCCAGTCCTGCCTCTGACAGATACTCCTACTGTCACTCTGGGCAAGTCTTGAAATCTCTCTGCTCTAAGAAACTCTAAGACTATAAATTGCAGAGAAGATGAGAACTCATTGATAAGATAGTTTACTTACCCAGGCATTTCCTATACCAATGAAATCATAAGCACAGGCCCTATCTTGAAGATATCTAGACTTTGCATTTGATTATTTGGCAATTGAGTTTTAATTTGCTTTTTCACTCATATAGGCAATTCATATTATTGAAATCAATTTCAGTGTGATTGAATCTTCTTTCTCCTAGCCATTAATATTTTCCAGCTATGTAATATAAATTAATTTTCTTTTAACTTCATTTATTTTTAATTTTTTACTGCTTTCCCAGAGGCTTCCTGTTTGAATGATTTTTTTCCCCCTTCCTACGTTTAAAAGCCTTTCTACCTTAACTGAAGCTTCTGCTTTCTGTTATGAATAAAAAATAATCATAGAAATTTAGAGGTAGACTCCCAAGAAAATCTAGTTAAATGTCAGTTTTTTAAATAGGAAAAAAAAAACAGGCACAGGAAACATGCGATTTCAACAAAGTCTTATAGATAGTGGTGCAGGTGAATTGAAGGGAACCCTTCTAATTCCTTTTCTTATTAAAGCTTTTTATTTACAAAACATATGCATAAGTAATTTTTCAACATTGACCCTTGCAGAACCTTTTGTTCCAAATTATCCCCTCCTTCCCCCCCACTCCCTCCCCTAGATGGCAAACCCTTCAAATTCCAGTACCAGTGTTTTTTTGACTATAAAAGATCACTCTTGGTGGGGAAGAATTCTGGAAAGCCAGGAGAGTAAACAATTAGAGATCCTCCTAAAATTTCTTATTTGCCATAGACTTTGGGCAGGTATGAGTAGCTCCCTATTTATTCTGCAGAGAGAAGCCAAAATAAGGAGATGAAAAGAAAAAGATTAAGTGCAGAGACATAATTGGAAATCACTTGTTTAAAGTTCACTTCAAAGCATAAAAACACATGAAATCTTCTGCAAGAAGATTTTAGAGGGAGGAGAGCAGGGGCCCAAAATAGCTTTGGTGATTTGTGGAGGAACATTATTCTTGATTGGAGGTGATCAGAAGCCAGTGGTGTTCATATGTGTGTATTTTAATTACATACTAGAACCCTTTTCCTTGAGAACAATTTGATGTAAACTCAGTCCTGAGACAATTATAAATCTAGAAGGGTTTTCTCATGAAGAGAAAATTAGACATTGGTTTGGAGTTCTTAGAGGACATGTCTGGCTTACTCTGATTGATAATCTATTTCTGAATTAATAAACTATAACCATCAAGCAGACTATAGCTATAGTGTGATTTATTAAAATTAAACTTTAGAATGTGACAGAGAGGTAGCAACATCCATCAACTATTAAATATGTAGAAAAGCCAGAAGAAAAACCTGAAATCTAACAGAATTTGAGGGTACTGGAGAAACTGTGTTAGAAGTATATCAGTGGTGAAGGTGAAGGATCTCTGAATTTTTTAAGACCATGTTTATCTGATCATGTCATTCTCTTAATAAACTTCTTCGACTTCCTTTTACTTCTAGAATCAAATATAAATTTGGTACTTAGAACCCTTTGCAACTTGGCTCCTTCCTCTATTTCCAGTCTTCTTCTAGATCAGCCAGACTGGCTTTCTTACTGGCTCACTATTGAAATGTAATTTTTCATCTCTATTACCTTTGCTTCATCTTTTCCCCAAGCCAGTTTTCCTTTTACAATCACTAGTTTCTGTGAGGACTCAGTTTAAGAGCCACCTTCTATATGAAATATTTCTTAACCCCAGTAGCCCTAACCCTTCAACCCAAATTATACGGTTTCTATTTTGCATTTTTTTTTTCTTAGCCTCTTTAAAAGCTCCTTGAGGGCAAAGAAGTTCTCTTCTAAAATACAGGTTTGACTAGGTCATTTCCCTGTTCTAGAAACTTGACTGACTTTCTCTTGTCTCTAGGACAAATTATAGATGCCTCTGTTTAGCATATTTTGTAGCATTTAGTCATTCATTCTGTCTCCAACCTACCTTTGCATGTAGATTAAAAATTTCTCCCCATCCCAAACTGGGCTACCTGTAGTTTTTCACATAGGACATTACACTTTCTGCTTTCCCATACTTTTTTCCTCAGGCTGTTCTCAAAGGCCTGAAATGCACCTTTTTCTTCTCTGACAATCCCTTATCTCCTTTCAAGGCTTTTTTTTCAACTGCCACTGATCTGAAGAGTTCTTTTCTGGTTTCTCCTGCTCTTTTGCCCTGCCCCTCAATTTTTGTGTAATTATTCCATACATTTCCTTTATTTACTTTTCTGTGAGCATATTACATTTCTAGTAGAATATATATAGGTACTTTGCTAAAGGGTGAAAATTCAAGCAGGACAGCTTTTGACCTCAAGGAACTTACATTATCATAGAAGAAGATAACATATAAAGGAGAGCTAGAAAAGTGTTTGAGGAAGGTTGTAAGGGAGAGAAGTAGTATGAAATAGAGATAATTAGGAAGTGACAGGGAAACTTTGTTCCATGTAAGAAAGCCTATATCTGGAGTCAAGAAAATCTAAATTCACATCTTGTCTCAGACTTACCTAGCTATGTGAACTAGGACAAAGCCCTTAACCATTGCTACCTTAGTTTCCTCATCTATAAACAGAGATAATGATCGTGTTTACTTCCCATGGTTCTTGTGAAGTTAAAATGATACAATATTATCCTTAAAGTGCTATAGAAATATGATGATGATAAAGAAAGCTCAGTTATAAGAGCTTAGAGTTCCAAGGGAGTGAGTTTCAGGTTCTAAGTTAAAGTAAAGAGATAATGGCTGGAGAGCGGAGATGGGCAGGAGGTAGCATGGAAATGTGGTTCTGGGCAAGATAGCCCTGGCTTCGAGCCCAGGGTTCCAAGGACAGAGTCCAAGGTTCTGGTGGGATTGAGATGAAGTATGAGGGGGATAATATTGGGCCTGGTTAATATTTCATTTAGCTTTGCTGAGCTGTCTTAGTTTTAACTCAAATGAACAATAGAATATAATAATATCTAGGAGGGCAGGAATTATTTTTATATTTTTATCTCAAGTGACTAGAATAGTGCCTCATAGATAGTAACCATTTAATTTAATTATTTATTGAATAATTGATCAAATTGGGGAAGAATTTCAGTACTTTAACAGTTTGTGGTTGAGTATGGATTCAGAAATAGATATACATAGACAAACATAATATACAAACATGTATATATCACAGTTCAGATTTAATTCATCTTGGTAGAGTAACAAGTATAGGAGAAATTTCTTGCAAGTAGTTTTTAATTTAATATTTTATTTCTCCCAATTACAAAGTTTTTACAAAAACATTAAGATTCATCTCATATTAATAGGGGAATATTCCTGAGTCCATCATCAGTGCGTAAGGAAGACAACAATTTACAAATTGTAATTTCTAATTAGAAAAAAATTTCTAAGACAAAATCTGATTGTAGATTTTAACTTGTCAAGAAATTTTAGAATGGGTTGAGACATAAGGAGTGTTTGTCAGCATAAATCCTAGGTCACTAGTTATACATTGGGCAGGTATGAGTAGCTCCCTTTATTCTGCAGAAAGAAACCAAAATAAGGAGGTGAAAGGAGAAAGATTAAGTGTAGAGACATAATTGGAAATCACTTGCTTAAAGTTCACTTCAAAGCATTAATACAAATGAAAAAGAAGATTTTAGAGGGAGGAGAGCAGAGGGCCCAAAATAGCTTTGGTGATTTGTGGAGGAACATTATTCTTGATTGGAGGTGATCAGAAGCCAGAGGTGTTCATATGTATGTATTTTAATTACACACTAGAACTCTTCTCCTTGAGAACAATTTGATGTAAACTCAGTCCTGATAGTTATACCAAAATGTTTAAAATATTTATAAACATAATTAGAAAATGCCATTCAAATATTAGCAAATTAACTAGTTAGTGGTTTTATTAATTTAGTTTTATAATCCAATTACTGAATAAAGATAAATATCAAAGTGTAGCACTAGTGTTCAAAAAGTCATTTGCTAAAGCTATAGCCAGAAAGCATTCATGTTAAAAGAGCTGAGGAATTCTAGTTGAAAATATGATCAATAGATAAGCAGTATAAATGTGAAATCCAAAGAAATTAATACATTGTTGGCAATAATAAGAGAGGGCAACCAGAGGAAGAGAGATGATCATTCATCTTCCTGTGTTTTGCCTTGATTGAACCATTTCAGGAGGATTGTGTGCAATTCCAGATGCTGTATTTTAGAGAAGTGAATAAAATATCAATGCTGTACTTTGTGCTTTAGGCACAAATCTGCCAGAAACAATTTTATTTAACATTTTAGATGCAAGCTGTATACAAATAGGCAAAGTTATCCCCCTAATCAAACTCTAAGCCTTCAGATTTGATTCTACTCCAAGATAGTTTGACGTGACTTTTATAGGAATCTTTAAAAATTAAAAGATCATAATATGCTAACATGCAAATTTGAGATATTTAAAATAAAATTCATGTAATCTCCTAATAAATCTATTAAATGCATTCTAATAAAACAATTTGAACTACTGGATTCCTTCTTTGACCACTCCTCTTAAGGTTTGAAGTGGCTTTCTTCCTGTTATCAATATTTTATTTCTTGAATGGAAAAGAGGACATTGGCATTCAAAATATCAATTACTTGGCTGACATATAGGTAAGTAATAATATGTTTCCTGGAAGTTTACTCTTTTTTCCTTTGGGGTTTTAGACCAAAGAAATCTTATTTCTTATGTTTTTAGTTGAATTTTGAAAAGTAACTTTAATATGTTTCCACAAGAGGGCTGATGGCTAGAGCTCATTCAGCTGGGAAATTCCCTTTGAATACTCTAGCCCCCAAGTTCAACAGCCTCCTTATCTCCCCAATGTAAGAATGATCCATAAACATCATCTCATTAATCTATCATTTTTAACTTCTCCCTTTCATAGTCATTTTCCTATAAAATGCCATTTACACTGGTTATCTCCACTTCCTTGTCTATCCCTTCTCAAGCTTTTGTAATAGTTTGAGTCTATAGAATTCCTGCCTAAATTTACCGATGGTTTCCTAATCTTTAAATCCAGCATATTATTCCTTTTCAACCTCTTTGACCTCACTGGTAGCTTTTTATGCCATAGGCATACTTCAGGATTTTGGCCTGGGTCTTTTTCTGCTCTCCCTATGCTCTCTTCTGTGGTGATCTCATTAGTTCACAAGCTTTATCATCTCTGCAGATGACTTCTTAATCTATGTAACTATATCTTTCGCTTTTTATTATTTTTCTCTACCTATACATCCAGTTGCTATCTGAAACCAAACATATCTAAAGGAGAATTGATTGTCTTTTCCCTTAAGCTTGCCTTTTACTCATATTCCATCAGAACATAACCAGTTCTCAAGCAACCAAATTTGTGATTTTGGAAGTTATACTCTACTCTTTCTTCTTCCTGACTTCATATTCTGTCAATTGCCAACTCTTGTTGATTCTATTTTTATAACATCTCTAGAAGAGTGGAGTGGAAAGTAGAAAAAAGACTTTATGAATTCTGGTTCAGTTTTTTAAGTTTTTTTCAAAGTTAAGTAGTTGTATGCTAGGCATTGGGGAAAGATGCAAAGTTTAAGGCTCTCTTGGAGCTTATAGCTCAGTATGAGTGTTACAAAGCAAATATCTACTATATAAAATACAGTAATATTATAGGCTATACATGTCTTTTCTGTTAATTATTTTTTTAATGTCTGTCATTCCCACAATTCTTTATCACATAATCAACACTATCAGCAGTTCTCTTAATTAACAAACTATCTTTTTAATGACTCACTATCCAGCCATTTCAATCACTAATAAATAGTTCTTCATCAAGGATTACTTGACCTGAGTTTCTTTGGGAAATAATCACTTCACTAAGATTATACTCTGAAATACACAACCTGGAAAATAATGAATTTGAGATTTTTTGAATGATAGAAGTGGCTAAACTCTATATTTTAGGATTAGAAGATAAATTATCTCAATATTTGTTATTTTATATAGGTAGCTAGTAAGTAGTTGATTGATTTGAATAATGGAACTAGTAGCCAAGTCCCCCTGAAATCCCTATTCTGAATGAGAAAAAAGATTTTGAGTCAAGATTCATTAGAACACAGCTTTGTGAACCACATTAAATCTGATTCAGCCTCTCAGTCAAGTTCAAGCTTTGTTCTCAACTCCTTACTTGAGAAAAACTTCATTTAGTACAACTTGGTTTGCTCTACTTTTTCCTCTCCAAACAATAAATTTGACAGCCAGGAAGATATATATTGTCATAGTTTCAACATGTGATAAAAACATCACATCCTCCCTCAGATAATGCTGAGAACTGAATCGCTTGTCCTTTTCTTTCTAATGTAAATTCAAAATAAGTACATTTCTCAATGTCTCTTAGATCTGAGTTGAGCTCAGCACCTTCAAATATTACTAGTCTTTGTTGTGATTTGGGGCATATGAGGGGAAATCATCTTCGTGTGACTGCCAGAGCCTTTTGCCTTTTCCACCCTGCATTAGGAAAGTTCTTTCCCCTCTCTTGTACAGTGTCACTTTGGGGAGCTGGTACTTGCTGCCCTTCTTCATGGTAGTATTATTAGCACAGAACATGTCAATTAGAAAAGTTTTATGCTGTAATATTTCCTTTTCAGTCAGAAAGTAATGGAAAGTCTGTATCTCTTTTATGAAAGAGAAAAGTTAGATGCAGAGAGGTGATTTGCTTAAAGTGGGGACTGTTGCAAATTTGACATTAGACTCTAGGACTTTTTCTCTTTACCATGTATGAAGAAGCAGTAACAAGAATGCTGAACTTAGTGTCTCAGGACCTAAGTAGTCATTTCTTTGTGCCTTAGTTACTTCATCTGTAAATGAGTTGAAATAGTTGACTTCTAAGTTTTTTTCTAAGTTCAAAATTTGTGCTACCTCCTCTCTTTTGTATATCGATCACATACACTTCATATATCAGCACATGTGTGTATATGTGGATATACTTGTATGCACATATATATATATATCCCATATAATTGATATAGCCTTTAGTTATATATATATATATATATATATATATATATATATATATATATATATATATATATCCCATGTGTTTGCTATATCCTTTAGTTTTGAATTTCCCAACATGGCAACATTGATCACAGGCCTGTTTATCAATCTTATTGAGCCTTGAGGATGCAGTTATCTTTTTTATATTGAAATAAAGACTGCTTCAGAGTAACTTGCATCCATTGGCCCTAGATATGCTTTCTGAAGCTACCCAAATTAGTCTATTACGTCTGCTATAAAAAAAAAAAAAAACAAAAAAACAAAAAAAACCCCCCCAAAACACCAAAAAACCCAAACCTGTCAAATATTTGAAGATTGTACTTTCCCCCTTTCCCCATAGGCTTTCTTACTTTACCATTTTCTTTTATTCTTTATCATATGAGGTCCAATGGCCCTCTTAAAAGGTAATACTTATTGCTGAACCCGCTAGATATGGTCAGACCAATAGAGAGTGTAATGAGACTATTGCATCCCTTTCCTTAGACAATATACTTCTTTTAGTGCAGACCGGAGATTGAATAAGCTTTTGTGACAACCACATAATATTGCTGGTTTTTATTGAGCTTGTAATCCCTTAGGTCTTTTTCATATGAAGTGATATTAAGCCATATCTTCTTTGGCTTGTAATTGTGCAGTTAATTTGTTTAGACTTAAGTGAAGGAATTTATATACATTCCATATAAACATCCCATGCTAATTTCATGCCTCTCCTTACTTATTAAGATTTTTTGAATCTTTATTGTGGCAGTCAGTATATTATTTATGCACAACCCAACTCTGTCTATTTTAAAATTTGATAAGCATGTTTTCTGTTTCTTCAGACTATGTAAAAATGGTAAGTAGGATGAGGCTAAGAACAGTGACCTGCAATGTGCTATTAGTGGCTGATCAAAAAAAATTTTTTTTCCTTTTGAAATTAATCATCAACAGATAGGGACATTTAAATGTACAAACAACAGAACAGAGGATTGTGTTTGAAACTGGGAACTTTTGGTATGTGTAGTTTTTTTTTAGGGGTATATTAAATTTAATGTGATAGTACAATTATCATGCATGTCTATCATGTGCATGTCTATCATTTTCTGAGCTTTTGCTTTCTTCTTAGTATTTCTTTAAACAATTAATTGATGCTGCTTTTATTACTTTTAAAATTACTTTTCTCCCTTTTCTGCCTTATTATCTCTTACTCCTCACCAGCTCTTTCTCTCCCCTCTTCTCCTCGTCCCTTACTCTTTTGCTTAGTACTCTTTGGTGAAAATTGTCTATGTAGAAGTGAATTCCCTAAATGTCATCATCATCCAATTCATATTTGTAAAGTTTTTACAAGGATATCCAGGAAGACTTGGAATTAGAAACTTTGAGTGAAGGGACCTTCAGAAGTTACATAGTTCACCTCATTCTTAAACAGAAGTTATTCTACTATATACCTATAAGTAGTTTTCCATTTTGCCAGTTGATGGAGAAGGAAGTTCATTTTCCTTTGGTTTGGTTTTAGTTTCTTGTCTTAAGACTTAATCAGCTTCTCTAACTTGGCCATGGTTCCTAGTTCTGATGATAGATTTCTTAACTCCTTTCTTTTCTAGGCTAAATGTCTCAAGCTTCTTCAGTTGATCCATAACATTGAGATCCAGATGAAGGCAGTTAATTCAGATAACTCTGCTTATAATTGCCTTTTCTTAAACTATTTTACCCAGAATTAACCAATGCACATTTTAGCTGTGGTTTTATCAAAGTAGAGTACAATTCCACTATTATCTCCCTCAGTCTGTATGCTATGCTTCTGTTAATTCAGCTAAAGACATCATTACTTGCTTTATTGTTCAAATATCATTCTGGCAAGTCATTGAGTTTGCAATCTATTTACTCTTGTGACCTCAGAAGAGCTCTGGGACTCATCTGCAAAATGAGGGATTTGGATTAAATAAACCTACCTGTAGTCCAAATACTTTTCTGAAATCTGAATCTTCTTTTCAGGTGTAAATTTGGGGATACTTTAAAAAATTGAGCCCTTTGGTTGAATGGTATTGGTTTTTTTTTTTGTTTTGTTTTGTTTTGTTTTGTTTTTTGTAATTGATTCTTTAGTATCTAAATAACTTAGATGTAGCATATACTCAGGATTGCACTGTATAAATTCTTGCTAATGTCAGTCATTCAAAGGTCATCTCTGTAAAAGAAACTGCAGAAAATGATTCTTGGCAACATCATCTGTGTGTTTTTTCTTTTCCCTTATAAACATTTGGTGTTTTGAAAGGAAACATATTGTCCAGATTTTCAAAGTACTGCCAAAAAAAATGGAAGGAGGAGTGCTTTATTTTTGAAGCATATGCTTTCAACAGAATTCATTGTTTAGAAAACCTGAGTTCGCTGTCAGTTTATTATGATATGTACATATTATATGCATGTAATATATGTATTGCATATATAGATATGCATGCCCATATCATGTATGTGTATATGTGTATATATATGTATATGTATATATATATATATATATATATATATATATATATATATATAGTCTCTACGGTTATATAGTAAGAGTTACTTGGACAAAATGACTGAATCGTGGATTAAGGCTAAATCACTTTGCAGTAATTTCTTTTTTTTCTCCAGAGGGTTGCTGCTGTTTCTTTAAAAAAATATTCATTTTGAACTTTAATGAAAAAAAAAAAGACAAAAACATTTTAATTTACACAGCAAAAGATAGAGGATTTCGTATGAAACCATGAATCTCTATTTCATACTATTTTTTTTTAAAACTATGTAGTAAATACATTGTTTTAAAAACAACCCTACTTTTCTGTTTCCTTCTGAATTTTTCTTTTGTTCTCTGCATATACTGTATAAAAAATACAGAAAAAAATTCTCCCTTCCTTCCCATCCTACCCTTAGGGATGGCCACCATTAGACACAGGTATGTATATATATATATATATATATATATATATATATATATATATATATATATATATATATATATATATATATTATTCATGTGTGTACACTCACATATATGTATATCTGTAAAATATGTATTTCTATTTATCAGTTATTTTTTCTGCTAGTGAATAGCATCTTCTTTTATATGCTCTTTGTAGTTAGTTGAATATTTACATTATTTAAAATAACTTAGTTCTTCACAGTTGTTCTTCAAACACAATTGCTGTTTCTGTATACAACATTCTCTTGGTTCTGAATTGTGTAGTAATTGCAAAGATGAATTTAAAATTTTGAAGGTCAATCTAAATCAAACCTCAGTTTGCATAATATTATAATTGGAATTGTGTTACTGATTGGAAAGCACATCATAAAGATACTAACCTTTGAGATAATGAAGCAAATGATGAGGAAAGATTACTAATCATCTGTAAATGAGTTAGCATCATAAGAGTAAACACTTTTCACAAATGCCAATCATAGTTTCTGTCTCTTTCTGTTCATTCATACATTCTTTCATTCCTTCAACATTATCTGCTATGTACAGAGCACATAGGATGTGGGGAGATCTAGTTTCTCCTCAAGAACTATAAAGTATAGTAGGAAGACCCAAGTGCACTTACCTCTAATATATAATAATACAAAATAAGTGTAACTTAGAGCTTCAAAGCTTTATGGACACTGAGGTTGTTCCTGACCTAAGGAATTAAGAAAGGCTTTTTGAAGGAGATGATATGCTGACTTTGAAGTATAAATGTGAAATCATCAGTTAAAGAGGGAGAAGGTATTTTAGAAATATCAAACATCATGCATGAGCAGAGACATGGTGGTAATAAAGAGCATGTTGAATGTTTGGTAGAACAAAAAGTAGTTCAATTTACTAGCTAACTAGAAGGGAATAATAGATAGATTAACTATTGGAGGAGTTTAAACCTTAATTTAGTGGGCAGTTAGGAGATTTTGAGTAAAGAAGTAACAGGAAAATATATTTGCTCATAAAAGTTGATAACCAAAGTAATGGGAATAGAAAGAAGGAAATATCTGAAAGTTGTTATGAAGATAGAATTGACAGTATTTGATAATTGATTATAAATATGTCAAATGAAGGAGAGAGGATGAATATTCATGTAGTAATGGTATAAAGATATTATGTTTAAGCTTTGGATAGGGCTTTTTTTTTTTTTTAAACCTAAGAGATAATGAAATATTGCATCAAATTAGAGTAGGTGGGTTTAGTTACATGGGGGAATGGCATCATTCTCTAATTTTAAACTTTGATTAGTTATACAGTTGAATTAGCTAATATAAATAGTAGTTTCTATATTGTGAATATTATTGAAAGGAGAAAGATCACAGAAGGGAATTTGTAAGAGATTGGAAGATAAGCAAAAAATAACCTTAGAATGTAATCAGAGAGATTCACACAACTTAATTAGTATTTATCTACCATTTAAAAAGTACTTGATATTGTACTAATCAGAAATAGATGGTACTTAGACCATTGGGATTCATAAGAAAAAAAATTAGACCTGATAATAGCATTTCTCTGAATTCTAGATGGAGCTGTATAGATTTTTATAAGATGAAACAGCAAACTTTAGTTTTCTCTATATAGGAATTCCAGTTTTGAAGCCATTATTGTTAACCAAGAAGGTAGAAATACTGTTTCTGTGAAAACACAACTCTAGGTGAAATGGTATGTTAAAGGAGGCAATTATTTCCATAGCAACAATGTTATATATGAGAAATACATTTCTGGCCAGCTAAAACTTAGTCTAAAAATCTTAAAATTGGCCCTTGTAGATGACTGGGCTTATAGAACTACTAAATATGTGAATATATCCAGAATATAGAAACTGGAAGTCCAGAATCATTAGAGGGGTATTTTTGAGGTTTGGTATTTTTTGAGATACTTAAAAACAATTTATTTAATAGTATTGTATTTTCCAATTAAATATAAAGATAACTTTTAACATTCATCTTTGTTAGAATTTGAGTTCCATATTTTCTTTTCTCCCTTTCCCCTTCTGAAGACAGCAATCTGATGTTATATATGCACAATCATCTTAAACATATTTCCATATTAGTCATGCTGTGAAAGAAAAAGCAAACAAAAGAGAAAATACTATGCTTTAATTCACATTCAGTCTCCATAGTCCTTTCTCTGGATGCAGGTGGCATTTTCCATCCCAAATCTATTGGAATTGTCTTGGATCATTGTATTGCTGAAAAGAACTAAGCTTATCACAGCTGATCATCACATAATCTTCTGTTTTCACTGCGCATCAGGGGAATCCTGAGTTTTGGAGTTAGTAGAAAGCATTTGACAGTCCTGTCCTTCTTGGTATTATCCTGTGGATAAGACAGAGAGATGTGAGCTAGAGCCTTCCTGTAGAATTTTAGGGCAGAAATTATTACATTTTTGTGTAGTCACAGCTAGTAAGATGTTTGGTACCCAGTATGTGATCATAAATGTTTATTGAATTGAATACATGATAATAGAGTTCATTTAATTTGGACCTAAAGGGTAGCCATTCATAGATGTTTCTTGTTGAGGGAATTATCTAGCAGGGTGATCTAGAGATTATTTGCACAGATTTTGTGTTGTGCAGTATTTTATTTATGATTTGGTTGAAGGCACAGAGGACATTCTTCTCAAATGTGTAGATGGCACAAATCTAGGAAGAACAGTTCACATTTTGGAAAATAATTAGCATCCAGAACCATCTTGAAGGGCCAGGAAAATGGAGTGAATCCAAAAGGTAAAATTGAAGAGAGATAAATTTTATAAGGTTATAAACTTGCATTAAAAAACAGTTGCATAAGCACAGGGTGCTAGTCAGGCATGATCAGATTTGTTTTTGTGAATAAAGTCAAGAAACTGAAGAAATATACCTTGTTTTCAAGTAACATGTCATATCATTGTGTCATTTTGAGGTAACATGATCTCAAGCTGTGTTAATTGAGGGCTAATGTCCAGGAGCAGGGAAGTGGTAATTCTCTTGTACTTTACCCAGATCAGGCTATATTTAGATGGTGAAATTCAGGTTGCTAGAAGCAAGGAATGATGGAAGTTTGTTTAGCTTAAGGAAGACTTGAGAGAAAATTGATAAGCATCTTCAAGATTTAGAATGGCTGTCATTTGAAGCAGGGATTAGACTTTTCTTCTGGGTCTCACAAGCTTTAGCAAGAAGAAATCAGTAAAAGATGAAGAAAGGCTTTTTTGCTTCAACATAAAAAAAATTAATACTTCTCCTAAAGAGGAAGAGCTGCTTGTTATGGGCTGGTGAATTCAGGGAACATCTTTAGACAGAGGATAGATGACAAATTGGAGACATTGTAATGGTGTTCCTATTCAAGTATGGACTATCAAACCTAAGTGTTTCCCCCTAATTATGAGATTTTGATTTTATTCATACAGCAGAGAATAAGATGGCAATAGGGAATGAGAGAGGGGGAAAAAACAACAGCTGACTGGAAAATGAGAAATATATGAATGGAGTTTTCTGAAGACATTTGCAGATACTGAGTGATAGAGCTAAAGAATCTAGTAATGTCAAAGAAGGAGTTAAAAAGGACTTCCTTCCCAATTCTCAGTCTGCTCTAACTCAGGGAGATGACAATTCTAAAATGAATTTGGATGTTGTTTTTCTGAGGTAGGGCATGGTAGCAATTATTGCTTGTGGCTGAGAATGGTACTCTTAATGTGCAATATTTGTTCAGTGACTAATGCTTTGACACGTCTCTAAAAAAACTTGAGTTGAATGCATTCCTGTTTTATTGAAGTCCTAATATAATGGAGCTTGTAAACTTTTCTCAGAGTAGGAGACACAAGATTTGGGCAAAGATCTTGCCACTGTGCATCCAGAGATAGCAAGAAACATCTTGAGGATCATTTGGCCATCTTACCTTGCTGCACTCATGATGAACATAAACAAAAAGACACTCATGGGGTTGATTGTTGCTTCTTGCCAATATAAACGAGATTTAGTGGAAAAAGCTGTGACCTTAGGCAGGGACCAGACTTTTCTTTTAGGTCTTACAGACTTTAGCAAGGAGAAGTTAGTAGAAGGTGAAGAGATTCTCGTTGGTTATCCGTTTCCTTAACTATAAAAAGAAAGAGTTGGAATCTTAACCTTAAGATCTTTTCTCACCCTTGAAGAGAATGAAAAAAAAATAGAGAAATTCTATTAAGAGCTCAACAAGGAGAACTTCCAAACTAAATCAACATATACCTTGATGCTTGGTGAGTTTATTATGAGGGCAGGCAGAGAACACATATTAGAAAATACAGTTCTGGATCAATGCATATAAGACCAAAAGTTTCCAGTACTATTTAGAAGCTTCATACCTGTTTATCACTAAATTTTTTTGAGATCTGGATTGCATTAGATTTAATAAGTACCAAACAATATTGGAAAAATGAATACTGCATTTAAACAGATTGGAAATGACTGGTTACTGTTGTTGATAAGAATAAGAAGAAAACATTGTGTGACCTGTTAAATAAGCTGTTGACTCTGAAAAAGTGGTTGTGACATTTGAATGCTCAATGGTTATGCTGAGGATATGGTTGATGAAAACAGGATGAGTGAATAGGCAGGATTTCTCAGATGTTTTTCTGTTAACTCACTGTATTTTTATGGTCACACAGCTGACTGAAAACTGGAGGGAATATACAGTCCCATGTTTTTATTGTTATGAGGTTAAAATAAGACATTTGATTCCATAGAACAAAGTGCACCTTTAAACACTCGTTTAAGTGTTTACAATTCATATTTAGCATCCATGACAGAAGAAACGATGGATATAACTTAATTTGACAAACTTTTGAATAATTACATCAAACAGGACAGACTACAGGGAGGAACTCAAGTGAAGAGGCTACTTTTGTCTTGGAAGAAATCTGCATAGAGTTCAATTAGGAGTTCCCTGTCACATCTCAATTTTTCCAAATGTTCCCAGTTGAAGGAGATATATGTAGCTCCAGAATACTGTAAAACAATCTATAATCATTTGAAAGAAATCAGTACTTTCTTGGAAAAAAATTGAAGGAGTTAAAAAAAACCACACAATGGCTCAACTGTTTTTTAATTCAAAAGCTGAAGGATCCTTTGAGGCCATTACATACAGCTGAATGGACAGCTGAAATAGGAGGAAGAGATTTTTCCCTGTCATATTTGAAAATTATTTAAAATATTATGCAGATTCTCATATGTGATTCAGATATCATAACATCTATTCCACTCTTGGAAATTTGAGTTAATTTTCCATCTGTAGCACAGGACATACATATACATATATAATACATAAAATATTTGTATAAATACATTATGTACATATACATATATGTATATATTTACACATATATGCATATATACATATACATATATATGTATATATATAAAACTTGTGTTAGAGATGGATAATACTTCTACCTTATTTCCGAGAATTGAATAGGAAGTGATTGTATTTGTATCACATTTGATAATTTGTATAATTCCAAATTGCTTGCTCATGAAAAATCTTATCTCTTTAATATCAATATTTTTTCCAGTAATACTATCTAGTTATGAACCCTGGGATACATTATCTTAAAACAATACAAATTTAAAATAGCCCAAAGAACACTAGAGAGATGAATGGCAGTTGTAAGCTGATTGTAGCATATATACCAGTCATAACTTTCAGACACAGTAAAAGTGGCTATGTGGGAGAACAAGTAAGTTATACAAAGAATGGGAAGTGATAGAAAGACAGCAGCAGATAGATAACCCAAATATTACATTTGATGCCTCTGAGAAGTGGATAAAAGAGAAGAATGCCTTTCCTTTATTAAACAGCTTCATTTTCATGAATATGTGAATAAGAATTGCCTAAGGATGAGGAAATTTACAGATGGTATATTCTAAATCAGTGGAAGGATAAGATCCTAGATCCTTAGAAGTATTTTTGTACCAAGTGGTTCTTAAACTTCTACCTACCATCTTAGTTTAAGCCCTTGCCATCTCTTGCTTGAATAACTATAATTAGCATCCCTTACTGGTTTACCCATATCCATTCTCTTCCCTTTCCAGTGCATTCTTTTGACAGCTGACAAAATTATCTTAATGCATAAGTCAGATGAAATTTTTCCTCTACTTGAAATTCTTTAGTGGATCTGTTGTAGAGGATGAAATACAAACTTCTTAGCCTGGCATTTTAAGACCCTCCATAATCTTGCTCCAACCTACCTTTCCAGCCTTATATCACATTCATCATCTTTAGTTACATTATATTGTGGCTAAAATAGACTGTTTTCCATTTTCCCGTTTGGATATATCTCTTACCTCTTTGTATTTGTATTAGGTTGGGAATCATACCTAGAATGTATCTTGTTACCTTTGAATTTCAGTCCTGCTCTTTTTTTGAGGCTTTGCTTGTTAATGAATTGCATTGGTTTACATCCTATAGGTTTCATATTTTGCTTTATCTTTTTTTTAATCTTTATTTATTTATTTAATTCATTTTTCCAAATTATCCCCTCCCTCCCTCCACTCCCTCCCCCTGATGACAGGTAATCCCATACATTTTACATGTGTTACAATATAACCTAGATACAATATATGTGTGTAAATACCATTTTCTTGTTGCACATTAATTATTAGCTTCCGAAGGTATAAGTAACCTGGGTAGATAGACAGTAGTGCTAACAATTTACATTCACTTCCCAGTGTTTCTTCTCTGGGTGTAGTTGTTTCTGTCCATCATTGATCAACTGGAAGTGAGTTGGATCTTCTTTATGTTGAAGATTTCCACTTCCATCAGAATACATCCTCATACAGTATTGTTGTTGAAGTGTATAGTGATCTTATGGTTCTGCTCATTTTGCTTTATCTTTACCTGGATCACCTGTAAAACCATATTTGTCTGCTATGAAGAGCAGATCACCTTGCTGTCTATTTAGAAAGAGTCTTTGTAATACATACATTACTTTTTTTTAAGATAGGTTTCTAAGACTTTATGAGTCCTTATACTCCTAGAATCCTTTTCATGTTGATTCATTATTAATGTGATTGATATATCTGAGATTCAATTATTTTGTTTTAATCTTTTTATTTTACCTGTTTGGCTCTATATTCTATCTAACTATTTCACTCAGCTTTTAAAGTTACTAAATGTATTAGCATAAAAAAACATACATAAATGACTTCATGGTACTAATTTCTTTTGATTTCATTGTGAACTCCTTTCTCATTTGTAATTTTGATTTCAGTTCCTCTCTGCAGCTCATTTCCTTCCTAGTTTTCTATTGATTTCCAAGAAACAAAGGGGAAAGGATGAAGGAGGTGACATTGTATTAAAGATGGATATATATATATATATATATATATATATATATATATATATATATATATATATATATATATATTATATATATATTATATATATATCTTATACTTATATGCCTGAATGTTCCTGAGTTAGGAGTATGAAGTAACTTTTTCTTTGTAAAAGACCATCATCAGACTCTATCCTGATTTTTTTTGGGGGGGGTTTAGAAAATATGGTGACTATAGATAGATAAGTGACAATAAATTGAGAGGAGAGAGGGAAAAAGAGAGAGAAGGAGAGAGGGAGTGAGGGAAAGAGCAGAAAAGGAAGGGAGGGGAGGGGAAGAGGGGGAAAGGGACACTGACTTTTTAATAAAGACAAGGTGTGTATTTTATGGAGGTTGCGTAGGGAAGAGAAGTATTACACCTCAGAGAGGAAAGATGAGAAAGGCAGGGAAGCTGGAGATCTTCCAGCTCCCAAGACGTCTCCCCAGCTTGGCTTCCAGGAACACCCTGTCTCCTGGGGCAGCCAGACACCTACCAGGTCGTATCAGGACATCAGGACATCAGGGCTGTTGGAGAAGGGCTGAGATACCAAGTCACATACTCAGCATCAGTTTCACCAGGAAATACCTGGGGGAGGGTGGATCATTGCCACAGCCTAGATAGGGACCAAAAGGAGCCAGAAGTACCCCCTCCCCACTGAGTTGAGCCCCTGCTTTTGCCTCTATCTGGGGGCAGCTTCCCAGAATGGCCCGTCCCTTGTTGTAACTTCTTATTGGATTTCCTGATCATTTTTCAGTCTGGTGTCAGGTATTCAGGGTGTTGCTGAAGTAGATACTGGGGAGCTGGATAGTCTATTTCTCATTCAGGGAACCATCTTGCTTAGAAATTGTCCCTTAGATACTGTAATGGAATTTTGGTTTAAGTTTAGAGCTGGAAGGAATTGCCAAGGTTTTCTATCCAAACCTTTTATTGCAAAGTTAAGGAAACTGAGAAAGTTAGGTTGCTCTCTCAAGATCACATGGGGGCAGAGACAGGATTCAAATCTATGGCTTCTTATTTCAAATCTAATGGCCTTTCCATTATGCCCTGCTATCATCTTCTTTGTTCCTATGAGAAATCTCAGCTTATTTGAACCTCAGTTTACTTGTCTTTACAATGGGGATAACAATACTTGTATTACCCATCTCACAAAATTGTTGTGGGAAAAGTGCTTTGTAAGCTTTAAGTATCGTGGAAATATGTGTTACTATTATTTATTGAGGACTTTAAGTAAGTGAGAAACTGGGACTGCTTTCAAGCCATGAAACTTAATATTCCATTTGATTAGAAAATAATAAAATTTAGATCGACAACATTTTTATTTAAAGAAGGGAGCAGAGATAAGAGATAATCTTGAGGTTTTTCCAAGTTCTTTTGGTTAATGTAAAAATAATCTTTAGTTTCTTTTGAAGAAATATAATCATCCTTGGGTTAGATAGGTTTTGTCTGCCTCAAATTAGCTTAATGGCTTTTCACATTGGTCTTTGGTTTGTAGTTTGAAATAATTTTTTTCATAGTTTATTTTTCATAAAATTTATTTTTTTTCTTGGTTAATTTCTGGCTATACCTGAGATTGAGTCATCTTTGAGAAATTGACAAGGAATGTGTGAGAGTGAGAGTTGGGTTAATGATCCTCAGAACTTACATTGACTACACCTTTGTGTTTTCTCCTAGTTAAGAATGTAATCTGAGGGCTTCCACTAATTTTTTTGTCTTTGTATTTCCAATACTTAATGTGGCATTTGGTATGTAGTAGGTATGCAATAGTTACTTAATTGTATTCTGAGTTATTTGACATTTTTATTTTTTGTTTACATGTGTCCTCATAAACCGGTTTTCTATGAATATTTATTTATCTCTTAATTACATTAGTGAGTCATTCCAGGATGTTGACTTTATGATTTAAGTTTTAAGTTATAGTTACAGGTTGAAACACTATAAGTATTTCTATCCAAATACAGTAAGATCTTATCAGGGTGTTCTTAGGCATCTTATTAAAGCAAAACAACTCAATAGTTCATTTGTATTGTTTGCAGAATTATTTTCAGTGTCTGGAAACTGGATGTAATTTGACCCTCCTTTGAGAAGATTTCATGCTCATCCAATTTACTCTATGTTCTGGAATCTTTTCTTGTGGAGGTGTGTAGATTTAGAGACATCACCACCCCAAATGTTCATAAGCACTGTTGTATCAAATTCTGACATTCTGATTAGTCATAGTTGGACATATTGTACCTTGATTCCAATATAGTGATATCATTTTGGTTGTCTTAGAAAATGAAGGACAATAACCAATTAATCATATGTGGAGGAAATCACATTTAGTTAGGGAAAAAAAAACCTTTTATGTTTGATATTTATATTTGCATTCAGATATTTATATTGGAAGTTTGTTCCTGGACTGCCCTCTGCTACAATTTATGTTTATTTATTCCTCAAAATTTTTATAATGATTTTGCAAAATTTTGTTTTGTTTATGATTATTGGACAGGTATTCTTTTAAACTTTACCTTGGAAACAATTTAATATTGTAATTAAGTTTGTAGTTCTATTTAAAAATTTTTATGGTTTTAAATTAGGCAAAAAATACTTAAAATAATCAAAACTTCTGATAAAGACATAAAAGGCATATTATCAGATTTGCAGATGACATAAACCCTGGAGGAATAGCTAGTGTGATAAATGAGTAAATTGAATTCAGAATTATCGCCAAATCTCCATTTTTCAGGGCTGAAACCAGTAAGATAAACATTCTATTTTGATTACTTCAAAGAACTATGATTTTATTCATTTGGATATGCCTTCCATTCATGCAGATTTTCAGTTTCCTAGTTAGATGTCCAAAAGATAGTGTTGTACCTAGAGTTAGGAAGAGCTGAGCCAAATCTATCCTCAGACATTTACTAGTTAGTTGTGTGATCCTCGAAAAGTCACTTAGCTTCTGTCTGTGTTAGTTTCTTCATCTGATAAATGAAGATAATAATAGCATCTACCACTCAGGGTTTTTGTGAAGTTAATTAAAACGAGACAAGCATTAAATTATTTTATAAATGCTAACTGTTATAACTATTACCACTGTTGCTGTTGTTGCTGCTGTTACTACTACTATTTTTCTCCTCCTGTCTTAGTAGATAATTTCATAGGTTGGTAGGGCAAACCTGTTGATAAGCCTTTTGTCATTAGAGGACCAGCCTAAATCCATTCTGGCTTACATTTGAGGACTTCCCAGTTTAGTCACATTTGCCTGAGGATTGCAAGTAAAACTTTGGAAAAACAGAATTATCACTATGAAGTACCAGAGTAGGACCTTAATGGAGAACAATAGAATTTACAGGTGATAATTGCTATTTCAGTGACTTCTTTTAGTTTGTTCATTTATTTAAAAAAAAAATACATATTTAGATGAAAGGTTTCAAGGCCCCTTCTGGCTCTGAAATCCCAAGAAGATATAATATTACTTCACATTTCTGCAGTGCTTTATATTTTACAAAGTGCCTTCCACAAAGCAACTCTATGACAATAATCATTTATTTACCTTCTCACCCCCTTTTTGTAGGGGAGGAAATTGAGACATTTGTTGTTCATTTGTTTTATCATGTCCAATTCTTCATGATCTCATTTAGGATTTTCTTGGAAAAGTAGTTTTGTTTCCTTCTCCAGCTCATTTTATAGATGAGAAAACTGAAGCAAACAGGGTTAAGTGACTTGGCAAGTGTCATATAGCTAGTGTTTCTGGCCATATTTGAATTCAAGTTTTCCTGACTCCAGAGTTGGCATTATCCAGCTTGCTATCTGGGTTGGTATAGAAGGGGTGGCATGGCCAAGTTGTGGGCTCACAGGTAAAGAGAGGTATTCAAACCTAGCCTTTCCTTACTTTTATTCAATTCCTCTTTCCCCTTTTATCACATTGACGCTTGTAAATGTAACAATGTCCAAAGATTTATCTCTCAAAGATGAAAACTTTCTGATGAGATGCCTAATGGATGAAATGCCAAATAGAAAGTCAGTTGTCTTCCAATTACTTAAATATAAACCATTCAAAGATTGAATTAGAAATCATTTTAGCTGATAATAATCCTATCAATTTAAATAATGTATAAACATTAGAAACATTCAAGTAATTACATTCTAAAAATGTAAAACTTAATTGCCCATTCTGATTTCTTTTTACCTTTATGTAAGCTACAGATGTCTCCCTAAGTAATACTCTGTAACTCTGCTAGTGTGCCAACTGACCTTATTATAAAATAAGATGTGAAATAGGAGGAGGTAAAAAAAAAATCTGTTTTCTCCTCATTGCTTTGCTTTGTTGATTTTAATAATTCAGTTTTAGATGATTTTTCTTTTTTTCCATAATTGATACAGAAGTCAACTGGGGAGGAGAGAATGAAGAAGGCCAGAAAAGATGGAAAAGGAAAATTGTGTAGGTTCAAAATAAAACCATCAATATTATGTGACTGAAGAGCTATGACAAGTGTCACCAGAAGTCATTCCAGTGGACCAATGGAATGGAATTTTCTCTGAAAATGAATCCTTCTTTCTTCTGAATGGGGAGAAGACACTGTGAGCATTTTGCCTCTCTCCAAGGCCAGGTCTAGCAGACCTTTGTGATCCTAAAGGGACACATTGAGAAACTGGACTCTTTGCTTTATAATTCCACTAACTTGAGCCACCACTGACTGTATTTCCCTCCTGTTAGGGATCTGTGACTAGAACCTCAGTTCTGTTTAACCATTTAATACCAGTTAGCTTTTTACAAAGGGACATTTACTTTGAAGAAGTAGCAGGAACAAATGTACAAACATTTTTTTTCTCTCAGCATCTCCCTTCGAAATACATCTGAGGCATTCTCTTCCCGATATCTCCTTAGTCTCTGGGATAGTAATTTAGCTCAGTTTCTGCATAGCATTGATGCTGCCAAGTTCATGTCCAGATGTCTTATGACTGTTGCATGAATCATCTGTCTTAGCTTCTGCTCTCCTAATGTCCCAAAATATTGCTCCTTGGGACATTGGTTCTGGGCTTGGCTCTAAAACCTCATTTGGGATGTTAGGATGCTAAGGAAGGTCATGGGGCTCCACTCCCTTTATCTGGAAGGGAAAATAACAAATACAAAAGCAAAGTACTAGGGCCTGTTTCTTGAAGAAATATATAAGCACAGCAGGAGAAGACCCCAGAGCTTTTCTTCTTAGAAGATAGTTGAAATAAGATTATGGGATGATCAATTGTAATGGACATGGCTCTTTTCAACAATGAGATGATTCAAGGCAGTTCCAATGATCTTGTGATAATGAGAGCCATCTATACCCAGGGAGAGGATTGTGGAGAATGAATGTGGATCACAACATAGTATTTTCATCTTTTTTTGTTGTTGTTTGCTTGCTTTTTTTCCTTTTTCATTCTTTTCCTTGTGCAGAAAGATAAATGTGGAAATATCTATAGAAACCTATATTATTATATATTAACCCAATGCTGACTGGGGTGGGAGAAAAATTTGGAGCATAAGATTTTGCAAGGATGAATGTTGAAAACTATCTTTGCATATATTTTGAAAATAAAAAAGCTATTTAAAAAAAAGAAAAAAGATACTGCAGACATTTGCCATTTTCTTCTACAGTTCACTTTACAGATGGGGAAACTGAAGCAAACAGGTTTAAATGACTTATTCAGGGTCACACAACTAGTAAGTGTCTGAGACTGGATTTGAACTCAGGAAGATGTCTCTCTAATTCCAGACCTGATACTCTATCAACTGTACAATCTATTTTAACATTATATTGGCTTCTAACTATTGTTCTAAAAAAATGAAGATTTGTTTTTGTATGTTATTTATGCACGGGCAAATGTTGAAAACTATCTTTGCACTTATTTTGAAAATAAAAACCTACTTATTAAAATAAAAAAAAATAAAAGAAGACAATTGAATCTCACGAGATGCTATAGTTGCAGGAGGGCAATTGAGAAAGCTAGGCTGTCAGTCCAAAATGCTTCTCCTTCATCTTAGCCAGTGGAGCTAGTTATGGCATTTCTATGAATGCTCCCACAGTTTCTAAAGCATTTCTGTTACAGATCATTGTTCCCAGAATCTTCTATCTAGAATGGTTACATCATTCAAGTGAACTGAGGGGTATGTGTATATACCAGAGTCACATTTTACTAGTATCACATAAGAAGGGGGAACTACACTGATTTTGGCTCCATGAAACAGATGTAAATTAATTTTGTTTCTGATGTGCTTTTCTTGCATTGCTTTTTAATAGTCATCCAGGAGGAAATGTTGACCATTGTGACAATAAATCTTAAGTTTATGATCTGTCCATATAAACAACGGGAAATCATTATAAGTGAGCATGGAGATTTAGCTTTGATAATTTGCTTAATAATAAATTTAACTTGTTAAATTAATTTTTAAATCCAGCATTATAGAATATTCCTTTCATAGGACCTTATTAAATTTCTGAGATGATAAAGCTCAAATCATATAGCATATGTTATCACAGAGGAATATGAGGAAAACAAATAGACTTGAAGAATATCTAAATCTTTTAAAACTATAACATAAATGAGGATACAGAATTATTTTGCATTTGCCAATTTCTCAAGTGTGTCCCTCTAGGTTTATGAGGGTCGGCTAGACCTGACCCCTCTGTAGACAGAGACAAAATGTTCACAATGTCTTCTTCCCTTTCAGAAGAAAGCAGGCCTATCTTCATTTTTAGGGGACCAAAGGAATGGTCCAGTGGAATGACTTATCTTACTCAAACTAGTAGTGCAGGGGCTGCTGGTGACTTCATCTTCATCATCAAAGGGATCTTTGACCTATTCTATTTCTAACCTGAGCCAGTTAGACTATCTGGTAAGATTAGTAAGCATTTATCAGTTGTGTACTATATGTTAGGCACTGTGCTAAGTACTGGGAATACAAATAACAAACAAAGAAAAAAAAAAAGACTATTCTTACCATCAAGGAGATTACAATCTAATGGGGAAAAATAACCCATAAAAGGAAGCTAGGGACAATGAAAATGTCCTGAAAGTCTTGTGGGAAAGTCAAGAATGCCACCTAGAGGTTAATGAATTGGCAGGATATTTGGGCATTCTGCTTAAAACGGAGTTTCTGGAAAGGACCAGCCAGCCAGAGTGAGGGGCTACAGTAGTGGACACTTCTGGTGGGTGAAATTCAGGGCCAGAGAAAAGCTTCTGGAGGAGAGGTTTCTGGGTTGTTGTGAAGGCTGTGATCAGTCAGGAGTCTGTCCTCCCAGCTCAGAGGCAGAAGAAAACCCACTGCTTGTTTACTCAGGAAATATGATTACTTGGGCTATGTTGGCAGACTGCAAAACAAAACAAAAATAAAATGCCACTCTCAACAAACCAAACACAGCTCCACTCTGGTGATTGAGAAAGTGCCTGATAGAGGCATTTCCTCCCCTCCCCCTACTATTTTTTGGTTCTCCTTAAAGCACAGCAGTGGCTTTAAGTGAGATCCTTATTGGTTTAGTGCCCCTTTCTTCACAAATATAGAACCAGATTGATATCTAGGCTGCCTCCATTGAGGCATTTCATGCTAGAACCCACAGGTGAGCTGGAGACTAATAATCCCACCAGGGCCAGCCCTCGATGCCCCCTTGTATTGTCATTCCATTCTCTCTGCCTAGGTCATGGACAAACCCCAGCATTGGGCTCAGGTAGTCCTGACTCAGGGAAAGGAAAACAGATCCCACTTCTAGAGACTTATTACCAAAATAGGGTAATATTCTAGGGTATTATTACCAAATCCAATACAGACTAGATTAGCATAACCTGCTGCAATTTAGAGCTTCCAACCTCAAGAGATCAACAAACTTTAATATTTGTGGTAGTTGAAATTACAAAAGCAATGTCATCATACTCAGCCAAATAATGTACATTATTTAATTTATATAGTGAGGTAGGACTCTGAAGTACAGAGATTTTGAAAGACCTTGTAGAAAAGATAGAAATAGAGATAAGTGAGCAAGAAAAAATACAGAAGAATAGGTCTGGACGTGGTAGTATCACGGAATATAGTATAGTATCAGGAAGCTCAGAATCAGAATTTATCTCAGACTGAAATAAATGCAAAGGACAACACAAGGACAATTAAAGAAAAAAGAAAGAAGAGACAGGTCCAGTGGCTTAGATCAGATAGTACCATATTAGAAAGGACAAAGAGAAATCAAAGCTCTTAGGGTTCCATGTTGCTTTGCCTTTTCAAAGATAATTGTCTTCAGATTTGAAAGTATAGAACCAGTAGGACCCAGAGGAAGTTAAGGTCCAAGGCAAGTAGGGGGATTAGGAGAAAGGACTTTGTTTTTTGACTCTGGGCTTGGTTAAATGATACTTAAAAGTACTAAAAGAACTTGTAGATTGATTCCTGATTCGGTATTTGAAGAATTTGAAGAAAACAAAAATGGTACTGGAATACTGAAATGCAGTTAAATCTATTTTTTTTTCAAATGGAATACGTAACTTTTGGAAACTACCACATTAACTTTGATATCCATCACAGTTAAAATTACAGGACAGTTGGATAAACTGATGGTCCATGATCATTTAGAGAGGAAATGATCACTTGGAAGTAACGTGTATTAGTTCATTAAGAATAGTTGCCTGTCTCCCAATCTCTGTGTCCTCCTGATTCTTCCCTCTCTCTCCTCCAGCTTCATGTCCAGTCTGTTACCAAGTCCTTTTAATTCTGCCATTGAAATATGTAAGTACAATCTAGGCCCCCTTCTGTTCTGACATTGCCACCACCTTCAAAGAACAGTCTCTCATGGCCTAGACTTTGTGGTAGCCCAGTGTTCCTGCTGCAAATCTCTCCCCATGCCAGTCTATTTTTCACTCATGTACTATTAGTTTGATCTTTCTAAAGGGCAAATGTGACCTTGTCACAGTTCTACTGAATAAATTTCACTGGCCCTAATTATCTCCAGGATCAACTATGAAATTATATGGCTTTTAAAACTATTCATAACTTGGTCTACTACATTTTCAGGCTTCTTAGAATTTACTCCTCCTCAAAACTGAAATTGTACTTGTGCTTTTTCTATTTCATACTACTTGTGATCCAATGACACTGGCTCTTTGCTGTTCTTTACACAAGACACTCTAAGTATTTTCAGGGTTTTTGTTTTTGTTTTTTTTCTGGCTGTTCCTTATAGGAATACTGTCCCTTCTCAGCTCTGCTTCATTTCTTCTCTGGTTTCCTTCAGGTTCCTAATAAAATCTCAAGGAGTATTATATTTTTTAGCTTTTATTTAGGCACAATGCCTGGCACATAGAAAATACTTATCGACTTGCTACCTAACTTTTTTTGGGAGGGGCAGGTATAGGATTTTTATGAAAAAGATGGAGAAATGTTTGTTAGATACTACTATACTTCAGTGGTTTCCTAACTGGTTGAAAGAAAATTCCCAAGGAAGACAGGTGGATTGCTCAATGCCAATCTGTTAACCTCCAGTGTTAGTCATCAGAATTTTGTTTTTATTTTGTGTTTGCATGTTACGTGTGCTTTAAATTAAGACATAGATGGCATACTTATTATGTAGGGGACCAATGTATTTGGAAATGATAAATGATGTTGACCATGGAATTAGGTTCCAAAAAGGCATTAAATTATTCACTTAATATTAAAAAATAAAATTTAACAGAGAGAAGTATAAACTTCTGTACTCAAATCAAAAGAAAATAAACTTTATAAATATAAGACCCTAGAGGTATGAATGTACAGTAGTTCAGTGAAAAGACTTAAGGATTATAATTGAGTACTGTGCAAAATGAGGTAGGTGCTAATGATTCCCCTGTTTTCTTTGTACTTGTAGGACTGTGCCTACAGTTTTTTGTTCAGTTGTAAATGTTAGTATAAAAAAATTGAAATTGTATTTGTGCCATTTGTTTTCTACTTTATATTAATTGTTGTTGTTCAGTCTTGTCTAATTCTTTGGACCCCATTTGGGGTTTTCTTGTCAAAGATACTGAAGTGATATATCATTTCCTTTCAATAGGGTCTCATAGCCAGTAAGTATCTCAGGTTAGATTTGAACTCACAGGCCCAGCGTTCTATCCATAGTGCTACCTAGCTGCCCTATAATAATCATCTCCTCTAATTCCTCCATATCCAACATCATATTCTTCCTTGTAACAGGGGAAATAACTAAACAAAGCTGGTCAACATAGCAGCCATATTTGCATCTGATTGCATATGGCACATTTTGCAGATGCAGAGTTTGTACTTATCTGAGAATCATAAGGAGTGTTTCTTATTTAACAGTTTTGTACTATTGAAATTGTTTAATATAACAATAGAGTTAGACTCCTTTTTATTATTATTGTTCTTATTTGTAGTTGTATATATTGTTTTCTATATGTATTATATATTATATGAATTACATGTTTTATATATATATATATATAACATGTATATATAGGTTCTACTTTTACATTTTATATTACATTAATTTTTCATATTTTCTAAGTCCTTATATTATTTATTCCTTGGCTTTCTGATAGAATTAATTTGTAAAACTATTTGGTTCTGGAATTCAGAAGTTCATTTATTGCCTGTTCAGTTTCTTTTTATGATAATTGGATTATTTAAATTCTTTACAGTCATAATACTCTGGGTATTAATTTTGTTGACACGATGGGACAGAATAATTTTTATGTTATCTTCATTTGTTGTGAATTTTGTTTATTGTTCTGATAATGGTAATTTGGTTTCTTTTTATTAAAAAACAAAATTAGCTGATTGTCCCTTTATTTGATTTTTAAAAACCTTCTAGTTTTATTTATTAATTTGTTTGTGTTTTTGCTGTCATTTAAAAAAAGCTTTTCAATTGATTTTCAAATTTTTTTTTTTAGGGTTTACTTGGGGCTTCATAGTGTGTTTTCTTGTCTTACCAGTTCCCCGATCTGTTAATGAAGTTGTTTAGCAATATATATTTTTACCTAATTAATTCTTTGGTCATCCTCAAATAATTTTAGTATGTTGTCTTATTGTTGACAATTTTCTTTGCTGAAATTTTTATTGTTTCTGTGGTTTGATCTTTGACTCACCAAGTGTCAAAGACCAAATTATTATCAAATCATTTTAAAATTCTTTCCTTAAAGACTATTTATTGAATATATTTTTATTAAATTGTGTTTATCATGTATTTAATATTTTTTGTGATGGTACATCACATCTATTATTATATTTATTAAATATTATTATATTTATATATATTTATTAAATATGTATTTATTTTATTAAATATTTATATATTATATTTATTAAATATTATTATATTATATTTATGTATATGGCTTTCTCTTCTTATCAGTAATTGCCAGAGATCTAAAATATCTCACTTTTCTAAAGAAGTCTTGTTCATGTCCCTAATTTTTCCTCATTTTATAAAAATTGTTCTTGGATCTGTGTAAGTCAGAAAGGATGCCTGGAATTCCACCCTCTCCCACTTATAATTTCATTTTATTTTTCCTTAAAAATTAAAGTTTTTCTAAAATATTTCAGGGGTTCTCAAACTATAGCCTGCCAGGTTATGGCAAATGGGCTGAGGGGCAGAGACAGAGTGTGAGGTTTTGTTTTTACTGTAGTCCGGCCCTCCAACAGTCTGAAGGACAGTGAACTGGCCCCCTATTTAAAAAGTTTGAGGACCACTGATTTAGATCATTTGGTTCATTTATTACATACAGATAGTAGTTGTTTATGATGTTTTTAAGCATAATATGGTTTTTCTTTTAATCGTGTCTGTTTATAGCATTGTTTTTTTAATGTGCTTTTGTTTGAGATCCCTTGACAGGGCAGTGGATATAGTGCTGGCTCTGGAGTTAGGAAGGCTTATCTTCCTAAATTCAAATCTGGCCTTATATACTTAGAGCTGTGACCATTTATCCCGTTTACTTCAGCTTCCTCATCAGTGAAATGGGCTGGAGAAAAATGTGGCAAACCACTCTAATATCTTTGCCAAAAACCCTCAAATGGGGTCACAAATGGTCAGACACACTGAAAAATGACTGAACTGACATGTAATAAATTTGGATCTAGCCCTTTACTTTTAAGGTCTTTATGTTTTAGATATTCTTCTCGTAAACAATGGATTGTTATATTCTGCTTCTAATCTATTCTGAAATTTATGTTTTACATATTAGTTCATTTAAGTTCATTATTTTGGTAATAATTAATTCAATTACTAGTGCATAGTAGGTGCTTAAATAGTTGCTTGGGGTCTTCACTTGTCTGTAGTTTTTTCAGTTTGATTAACTTTTTAAAATTTAAGTACTATGGTATTTAATCTATATCTATTTAATACTTGTTATGTTATTGTCTTTTGTGACTTTTATTATATATTTTCACTCTTATCCCTCTTGATGTATTGTACTTTAATTGTCTAAGATTTAGATTCTCTTTTTCTTTCCACTTATATGAAATTGGTGTTCAAGAGTTCTGCCTGTAATATGATGTATGGTAAATTTTACTTTAATCTTTTATTTTCTTTTTTTCCCATTTAATATGTTTTTATAATCCTTTGTTTTTATACTTTACCTAAATTTTCTGCTCCCAGATATTCCCATGTAATAGAATATTTTAAATAAAGAAAAAGAGAAGAGAAAAAAAAACAGTTGGCAAAAAGTACATTTAAAAAAAATCTGTAAATACAGAATATGCAGTGTTCTACACCAATTGTCCTGTGATAGCATGGAGATGGAGGTGTCTTCTTGTATCATTTTTTGGGAGGGGGCTTGCTCTTGTGCTCTTGTTCTTTTTCAAAATTTGCTTTTGTTTGTTTTGTGATTTTTTTTTTTAAGTGATTTTTGTTTTTTGTTTTTGTTTTTGTGGTAGTCCTTGTGCTTAATGGTCCCTTGGCTTTGCTTACTTCATCCTGTTTCAGGTCATGTAAATCTTTCTTGTTTTATAGTCATATATATATATATATATATATATATTTTTTTTTTTTTTTGCACAGTAGTATTTTATTGCATTCACCTGCCACAACTTATTTATCCATTCGCTATTTGATGGACACCTATTCTCCCTCTCCCTTTTCTTTGCTACTATAAAAAGTGTCTAATCATTCATTTTTATTTTTGGTGTTTTTATTTTTAAAATGCACTTCCCATATACAACAGGTGTTTTCTTGTAACAGATATTGTTTTCTTGTAAACTCTTACCATTCTCTTTTCTTTTAATGAGGAGCCAATAACATTATAATTTAACATTATAATTTTTTATTGATGTTTTTTTCTTTTTAAATAGTCTTCTTTTGTTCCTCTACCTTCTTTCCTTATATTTTGGTCCTAATTTACCTTTGATTCCATCCTTTCCCTATTCTATTGTGGTTTAAAAATTTATTTAAATTATTATTTTCTTTCTTTTTTGTAATTAAAGAAAATTTATTCTTTCCTCTCTCACTCTACATAGGAGTTCCCTTCAGGATTCTGGTCCCCCTCTTCTTAATTTGATTAACATTCATTTGTGTTTTTTCTTCCTCTCATCTCTTTCTCTTGCTAATCTACTTTGAAATTTAATTTTCTATTCATGGGCTATAGGTTCTTATATTTATTTTTCTATGTAGTTTATTTGAGGTAGAATTTCTGAAGGACAAAAGTTCTGTTTCCTCTCTTGTTCTACTTATCTGTTAGCTCAGTCACAAATTATGCTTTACTGTTTCCTTCCCCCCTCCTCCTCCTTTGTTGCTTACTTTAGTTGAGGGTTTTGTTTTTTTTTTTTTAAATTGAAGGGTCTTTTTCTGATGATCCTACATCTTAATGAGTGTCCTTGCTGGGTTTTTGTTTTTGTTTTGGCCTGGGAGCTGAACTTTTCCTTAAGCTTCTGTTACCCTTCCTGCCCTTGACCTTGCTTGATTCATCAGCATTCTGAGAAGGTAGCTAGCTGTAGGATCAGGATTTGCAGATTCTGGCTGCCCAGATTTAGATTCTCATTCCTCCACACTTACATACACAGGAAGTTGGGGTTCAGAAGCATTGTCTATAAAGCATGTCCACAGTTATTAACGGTCTTAGGCAAGAACTCTTTCTTGATATATTACCACTGAAACAGCAGTTATTTCCCAGTCTGGGAAAGTCCTTGGAAAATTCTAATTTCTGACCACTGTTCAGAAAACTGGGTGATCACAAGTAATTGATATGTACAGTTCTGCCTCAAGATTGCCATTAATAATTCGTAGTCATAACACTACTTCAGAAACCCAGGTCTGCTGAATTTTGTTCCAATCTATTCTTCAGACAGGGAAAATGTAGAAAAATGGAGAAATGGAGGACAACAAGCTGTGACTCTCTATTACAGGCCCTACAAAGGTGTTTCCCCTTTCCCCCACACTAGCCTTTCTCTTATCTAGTCAGACCTGGGTGTTTTTTAGAATCCTCCTAGAGTTAGTGAGGGAGAGGGGTAACACAAGGCGGATCCACCTGTCTGCTTCCAAGAAATGCCGAAACTGGGGTTTGAAAACCCTGGTCTTTGTCCCATACACAATTTCCCCCCCAACACATTGTTTGCTTCCTCCCACTAGACCTAGATGATTATATTGGCTTCTGTATTTACGACTGGGTACAGGATCAATGAAATGAAAATGATTTTATCTGTATTAAAGATCCCACAGGCTAGGGTGGGAAATTGGATGGCTTGAGAGGAGCAGATCCTCAACCTAGCCCTATACTGTTGTTTCAGACTTTACATTGTTCTAAGTTGTTTCTCATCATTGTTTTTTATTTCTGCAATTTTAGTGTTTACGTATCTTGGCCATTACTTTTTCATTTAAGGTTGTGAGTTCAAGGGGTTATTCTAGAAATTGATGAGCTACAATATTCCATCACATGACTATATGCCATATTTTATAATAGTGATATTGATAAGCTGTAGGACATCTTCAAAAGAGTGATTGGATGGTGTGATCACTTGAAGCCATATCATATGAGAAATATTTGGAGGCTATTTAGCCTATGAAATAGAATAGATGTGGTAGCTATTTTCAAATATAAAAAAAAAAACTCTAATATGCAAAGAGATTTAAACTAATTATATATATACATATAATTTCTAGTATGTATATAATATTTCTAGTATAATTTTCTAATATATATATATACATGCAGTATATATTGTCTAGGAATGCATACATACATATATATATGTGTGTGTGTGTGTGTGTGTGTGTGTGTGTGGTATATATATGTGGTGTATATATATATATAGTATATATATGCTAGCGTAAAACTGAAATCAGAGGCTGAGGTAGAGGGATAAACTATTTGGGGAAGGACATCCTAATAATGAGAGTTATCTTAAAAAAAAAGAAGAATGGGCTGTTTCATGTGGCAGTGCATTCCATATCATTGGTGATTTTAAGCCATTTACCAGTGATAATGAGCAATGTATTTATATATAATTCCCCTAGAATTACCTTAAAAGATGTCTGTTTATATCAGTTATGGAATTGGGCTAGATTACCCCCACTGTCCTTTCCAGTTTTAAGATTGTGGGATTACCTGACGTATGATTCTACAAAATACAAAATTGTATAGGAGTGCTCTATTGTGGTACAGCACACCACACTTGGGTATTAACAACTCGGCTGTCAGAATTCAGGCCCCTGCTAATATCTACCTTGATGGACAGACCTCTAGTATGGTGCTGGTAACAGACTGAGCCTTCTCTCTGAGGACTCACCCAGTTAATTAAGGAAAGGCTAAATATTCTAGTAGTTGGTGATTTAAAAACAAAACAAAACAAAACTATAGAGACCCATAAAACAAGTACAAAATGGCTTCAGTTTCATGAGGCTTCTTTCTCTTCTACTTCATAATTAATGGTGACAAAGTAGCAAAAAAAAAAAAAAGGAGTGGGGGAGGAGAGGAGGATATTAAGAATCACATTGTATCAACTGTAAGCAGATTTTGGTACTCAAGATATGGAATTCTTGTGCACTGATCAATGACATAAACTTAAACCTGCCATGAACAACCTGGACCAGTTTTTTGCCTTGTATAGCCCCCTTGCCTTAGAGTCAGAGCTGGGTGGTAGCAAGTCCTTTTGGCTTCCAGAACACTCACCCCCAGCTACCACTCACACCCTTGTCCATGGCTTACTAGGCCAGCCCTAGCCTTCGATTTGTGACCCTCTGGGGTCTCTCCCTTGTAGGTAAACCCTCCTACACCAGGCTCTGGGACTGATGATCATAGACATCTAGGCTGTGTCTAATCTACTTGGACCACAAAGTGGTTGGACACATCGTCAAGAGTGCTGCTGGAAGTGTGTGCTCTGTATATGGGAAAGAGAGTGAGAAGCTAGTTGTATCTCTGCTGAAAACTCTGAGCCTTCTCTCCTACCAGAAACAAGCTGAGGACTGAGAGACCACTGGGGGTGTAATGGGGAGGAGGCATCGTGCACAAGTGCCTGAATGTTCTCAAGCTCCATTTTCTAGGGAAGCTCTTAAAAAGTCTAGAAGGGTTGCTGAAGAAGGCCTTTATCAGCCTTTTTCATATTACACACAAACCTATACTGCTCCCCAGCCAAGTTCAAAGCAGGGAAGTTTTAACTGCTTTGTTTTTCTTTGTTTCTTTAATTGCTTTCCACTGTCCAAAGTCAGGACAGAATTGTCCATAGAAAGGAGTTTCTCAGCTCTAGCCTACCCCAAGTAACTTGCTCTGATGGTGGTCATTTTTTATTTTTAAAAAAATTCATTTCTCCTATGGAGAAACTGAATCATATCAGACCCCGTATTCTCTCTTTAAATGAAACCAGAAGAAAGAAGGGAGTTGAAGCTAAGAAGAAATATGTCTCACAGGCTCTCCTTAGAGAAGCAAATAAAGGAGTTGGTAGTATTGGCTTTATTATGTGTCTAACACCACCATTCTTGGCATTTTTGGTTATCTCATATTGAGTGCTTTTGATAAGTGAAAATAGTTGTAACATACATCAAAGTCTGTTGTGAGGATCCAGCCAAGCTGATACATAGAACATCTCACCCTTCAGTAAACTTGGCAAGGACTTCTGGACAAGAAGTTGGCTGCACCAATTTAGCTAGCCACCTTTTATTACTTTAAAATGATGTATAAAATGCTGGTTACCAGTATTGTTGTTGTTATAAATAATTGAGTTAGTTGTGCTGTTTTTAAAATAGATATACATATATATTTTAAAAACAGCACAACTAACTCAATATATATAAACTATAACTATATAACTATATAACTATATAACTATATAACTATATATATATATATATATATATAGTTATATAGTTATATAGTTATATATATATATATAGTTATATATATATATATACAACTAACTCTCTCTCTATATATATATATATATATATATATATATATATATACAACTAACTCAATATATATGTATATTTTAGTGTAGAAAGGTTCTGGGGAGGAAGCTCAGTGTCTTCTCTGCAACTTATTCTTAGAAAATTCTTTGGAGCACCCCGAGATTCAGTGTCTATCCCAGTACCATGTGGCCATGATGTATCAGAGGCTGGGCTTGAACCTGTGTCTTATAGATCCTGAAGCTAGAGCTGCCTTACACTGTGTTGCCTCTAAGCTGTACTGTTATTGCAATGATTTAGGAAGAAATTCTTCTTCCTGCATCCCTGCAGTGAAAAATAGAAATCCTTTTCTTTCTAACATTTGGAACCTTGGAGGAAGAAAACAGGGAGACCTGCATTGGGATAAATGTTTTAAGGTTTCCTCTATCCTCCTCATTCCTCTATCCCTTGGAGTGGCTTGGGTCAAAATGTCCTGGCATGAGTTGGAGTGATGAAGGAAAGGAAGTGGGTAGAAAAGTTGGAGGGGGGTAGCAGAGAGAAGATAGGGAAGGAGTTCCCATGGCTACTGAGCCAACTAGCTAGGATTGCTATTCTTGTACATCTAGTCCTATAGAAAAGAAATAGGTCAATATGGGATTGCCCCTAATCTGGTTTATAATTCAATAAACAAACCAAAGCAAAAGCTGACAAAAGTTATGCTAAATGTGTTGCCTGTGGCTAACACAGGTCTAAATAAGAGTTTTGTTTTTAACTATGAATTTAACTTATAAGAAATTAAAAAACTGGAAAATATGAAATTACATTTTACTCTCTCACTGAAAAAAAGATAAAAGGAAAAGAGTCTCAAACTACAGTCATATTTGGTTATAGTATAATAAGTCATAAGCAAATTACCTGGCATAATGTGATTTTCTTATCATGGCAATATTTTGTGAAAATTTTTTAACATTCTTGTTGTGTGGTGGTAAACAAATAGCCAGTGGTACAGGTAGTTCTTTTAAAAGTTCAGCAAATCTATATCATTGCCCACTTTGCTAAATATTCACTAGGTGGGAACACTTGGTTCCCTGATGTTTTCATTCAGGCATATCAGTTGACTATAGTGAGTTTCTTATTTTGTGAGAGTATTACTTTGGATAAAGTTCTCACTTTTCCTCTATTATCTATCAAATTTGACACTAGAAAGTGATTTATCTTAGAACTTGAGTTGGGTAGAGTAGAAGAGTATCTAAAAAGCATCAAAGAGGGAATAAAAAGCTCACTTTGAGATTATCCCTATACTGTATGTCATGGTGGGGACTTGCACTGAGTGGACTGCAAACCAGTTCTATAAACTTAGCTCAGCAGGAACTGAATGACAAGAGTTCAGAAAGGTTACTTATGTCAGCAAGCTGTTAAAATCTGCTAAAGCAGAGAGATTTTAGCCTGGTGTGGCACTGCTAGCAAACACATTTACAGGAGTGGACTTGCTGTTTTAACATTTGTTGAACATTAAGGATCATTTAGTCACTCTGGTGGTGATATTTTTAGAATTCATAAATTTTATGTATTATTTCTCCCTTAGTTAATCATATATATAGCTAGTATTTTTAATAGTGCTTTAAGATTTGCAAAGTGCCTTAAAATATCTAATTTTATTCTTATAACAACCCTCTAAGGCATTATCATTATCACCATTTTACATATGAGGAAACTGAGGCAGACAAAGATTGTCTTGCCCAAGGTGACATAGCTAGTAAATATTTAAGGCAACATTTCAATTTAGATCTTCTTGATATCAGGGCCAGTGCTCTCTCCATTGCACCACCTAAGTTTGTCATATATTTGTAGAGATAGGTAGAGATATATTGTTGTCCCATCTCTTCAATCATGTTCAGCTCTTTGTGACTCCATTTGGTGTTTTCTTGGTAATGATACAGGAGTGCTTTGCCGTTTGTCTTCTCCAGCTCATTTTACAGATGAGTAAATCGAGGCAAACAAGGTTAAATGACTTGCCCAGGCTCACACATCTAGTCTTGTCTGAGGCAGACTTGAATTCAGTAAAATGAGTCTTCTTGAATAGAGACCCAGCACTCTATGCCCTTCGCTGCTCATTGTAGAGTAACTGGCACATTATGCCACTGAGTAAATGCGTGTTGATTTTCATCATTGTGCTTTCATCATCCCCATTATCCTCATCATCACTCTTAGGTGTATTCAATTTGCATACATGCCACAATAGAAGGTAAAACAAGAGGTATCCACAGCTATGAACTTTGCATCGAATTTAAGGCCAAAGTGATACTGTGATTTTCCCAATGGGATTCCTTATTTGTTTGTATTAATTAGTTGCACATTATTTAATTGTGCATTAACGAATGTAAAATAACAATAATTAGTTGTAATGATTAAATTAATTGTAATTAATAAGGCACTCTTTCCTGCGTAGGTCTATACTTATTCAGGTAAAGGCTCATTCTATAGCTTCTTCTGCCTTTTGGCTTTCCCCTGGACTGAATGAAAGATCTAAGTACTCCCTATGTGGCAGGATAGTCTTTTCCCCTTGTTTTTGTAGACTGTCATTTGGGAAAGCTGGCTCTGAAATATGCATATATAAATACTTCACCCCACTGTCTTCCTCATTCTTTTTGATCCCTGTACTTTGTCAGGCGTTGTCAGGGACCTGTTGCTTTTAGATCTGTCTTCTTTGATTGTCTTCCTTTCAATTTCCTCTCTGGGATATATGAAGAGAAGTTTGTAGATTCCTGCTTAATCACTGCCTGAGGGGAAATGATATAGCTTCTGGTGCCACCAACTTTATTTTTAGCAGGTACTAGTAACCAGTTCCATACTTCTGAGGTCAGATTGTAAAGACACTGGTAATTATTTACTTAAGTAACATTTAAAAAAATTTTTTTTTAGCACTTTACTTCTTCTAGAATAAGATCTGACAAAAGGGATAAAAAGTTGAAGCCTTCTTGATTTTCTTTTAGCTTTTTTTCTTTCAAATTTCAGCTATCTTTCTGTTGTCCTTGCTGGATATGAAATTTGATTAAAGTACACACACATATACAATAAGGAGGCATGTCCTAAAAACTTGAATATTCTTGCTATTTGTAGGATAAACACTTTTCACAGTTGAGTTTCTTTCTTGACTATGACCTAAGGACACTATCATGTGAATGAATATATAGTGAAAACCATTTAATCTTCAATAATTTCAGACGTATAAATGATACATATTTATAAAAAACATTATTTAAAAGTTTATTTAAATTTTATTTTATGTTTGATTACTTTTATGAATTTTGAATAAAAATAAAATTTTAATAAAATTTAATTTTAACTAGATAGAGCATCTTATAATGATGCAATGCATGTGTGGCAGGTTTTGGATGATACTTTGTCAACATAGTGGATCTCATTTGGCACCTTGGTCAACTGATTTATCTCCATTACATTTTTTTTTGTATAATCACATCAAACATCATATATGCATCAAAATTTCATTCTTTGCATAATCCTGAAGTTTGGATTATAAATGCAGACTTATTATTCAAGGAGCAGCCCCTGAAAAAAGTTTTTATAAAATGACCTCAGTACAAGTATGGTGTAACATAAGTTAATGATTATGCTGAATATAATATGAAATATACAAATATATACATAAATACATAGCAAATAAATATAATAATATAATATAAACATAACAAATATAACATTAAAGTGTAAATTATTAACCTTTCAATTTTTTATGTTGGTTGCATTTATACTTTTGAGGTTATTAAAAGTTAAAACTGCATGAAAACTTTTGGGATACCTTATATATGTATGTGAATGTATCAGTATATGGGTATGTATATAACCATTTAAAATGGTACTATCTGATACCATCAGAGAACATTAGAGTGTAAGTTAAAAGATATTGGTTGTCTGGCCCTGACAATTATTGTATAATTATGGAGAAATCAGTTAACTCTCTCTGAATCTCAGTTTTCTCATCTGTAAAAGGAGGATCATAGTCTTATTACATAACAGGATTATTTTAAGAGAAATGATTTGTAAACCTTATAGAAATGGGCCATTATTTTTACTGATTGGTCACATTAATTACAGGTCTAATGGGGGTAGAGCACTGCATATACTGTCAGCTGTGTTAATCAACTTTTTTCCCCTTTTAGTGATGTTTGTTGCAAAGAATGGTGCTCAGGGCAAGGTGACCCTCTGGATAGATTGTGGGATTGTGATGTTACAGTGTTAGATATTTATTAAATGACTAAACTGTGTAATGCACTGTGCTTGGGATATAAGGAGAAATGCAAAACAGGGCTTGCCATCAAACTCCCAATTATCTAGGTTATATGTCCATGATCCTATATCTCAGAAAGTCTCCAGACTCTGTGTCCAGGAATTATTTTATTCACTACACTCCCCTAAAACAGGAAGAACTTTCTACAACACCCTTAATTGCCAGATATTTTGAAATAAGATGTTAACTTAATAATAGAAAACACATACCTGACTTGAAAAAAATACTTATTTTATTTCTTTTTTGTCTAAAAACCAACTATTTACATACTAGAATGTCCATGCAGGATTTTTTTGTGAAAACAAAATCCTGGAAACAAATATTTCTATGGAGAAAGGTGAAACAAATTGTGGCACATTACTGTAAGAAACATGAAAATAAAGAATCCAAAGAAGCATGGGGATACTTAGATGAACTGATGCAAAATGAAGTAAGCACAACTATACAAAGGTAAAAAGTAGGAAAACCCCAAACTGAATACTATGCAATTATATTAGTCCTAAAGAAGAAATGAGACAATATGCTCCTTTTTTTTTTTTTTTTTTTTTTTTTTTTAAGACATGGGAATAATGGGTATAAAGCACTGAATATACTGTCAGCTGTGCTAGTCAATTTTACCAAATAGTTTTTACCCCTTTTAGTAATCTTTGTTTCAAGGAATGGAGCTCAGAGCAAGGTGACCCTCTGGATAGATTGTGGGACTTGGAGTCAGGAAGATCTCAGTTCAAATTATGCTTCAGACATTTATTACCTATATGACCCCAGGCAAGTCATTTGCTACTGCTTGCCTAAATTTCTCCATATGTAAAATGAGGATAATAATAGCTCCCAGGATTGTAGTAATGATCAAATGAAGTAATATATGACAGCACTTTGCAAACCTTAAAGAACTATGTAATTGCTAGTCATTAGGTGAAAGGGAAAGGATATATTCAGAAGGAAATGTGACAAAAGGCATAAAATAAATAAAATAAATTTAAAAAAATGGTCCCAATCAGAAGTTCTTAAAATTTCTTTTTAAATTCTTTTATATAATCTCCCCTTCTAAATTCAGGTGTTTTTGCTTGTTTTTTGGTTGTGATTAATTCTTCTTTAAATGTACTCTCTCTTCTATTCCTCGCTTTCCCCACTTTTTATCCCCCACTCCCTGTTCTCTCCTATTAAGTTGAATGTTTTTCTACACTAAACTCTTTCTGCATGTGTGTGAGTTCAGATGAAAATAAGGTTATAGAATTCTATCCAGTTTCCTTTGAAATTGTTCACTTTGTTATTAGGGCACAATAATATTCCATTACATTCACATGTCATAATTTGTTTAACTAATGGGTGGGCACCTTGTTAATTTCTAATTTTTTTTTATAAATGCTATGAAAAGAGTTAATATAAATATTTTTAGACTTATAAGTCTTTTATTCCTCTTTTAAGGTATTGGCTTAGTGATATATATATATCACTATATATATAACAGAACATATATATATATATATATATATAACTATATAACAGAACAAAAAATATATATATATTTTTTTGTTCTGAAGATTAAACTATTGATCTGTCCTATGATCTTCATTTTGCTTATGAAGTCACTAAAGCTTAAATTAAATAATTTAAATAATTTTAAAAAAATTTGCCCAGCGTCACAAATAGGACTTGAAACCTAGATATTCTTATGCCAAGTCTAGTGTTCTTTCTAATGCACCAAGCTTCCCCCATGTATAAAGTATTAATTAATTGTAACGGTTGTCTTTTCGAGTATATTGAGCAACACAATTTTTTTTTATATTTTTAAAATTAATTTTATAATTATAACTTTTTTTGGCAGGACACATGCATAGGTAATTTTTTACATTATCCCTTGTACTCACTTCTATTCCGAATTTTCCCTCCTCCCCTCCATCCTCTCCCCTAGATGGCAGGCAGTCCCATACATGTTAAATGTGTTATAGTATATCCTAGATACAATATATGTGTGCAGAACTGAATTTCAAAAGGTAAAATAACCTGGGAAGAAAAACAAAAATGCAAACAGTTTACACTCATTTCCCAGTGTTCCTTTTCTGGGTATAGCTGATTCTGTCCATCAGTTGGAACTGAATTAGATCTTCTCTTTGTTGAAGATATTCACTTCCATCAGACTACATCCTCATACAGTATCAATGTTGAAGTGTATAATGATCTCCTGATTCTGCTCATTTCACTCAGCATCAGTTCATATAAGTCTCTCCAATCCTTTATTTTCCATTTTCTAGCCACTACAAAAAGAGCTGCCACAAACATTTTGGCACATACAGGCCCCTTTCTCTTCTTTAGTATTTCCTTGGGATATAAGCCCAGTAGTAGCATTTCTGGATCAAAGGGTATGCACAGTTTGATAACTTTTTGGGCATAGTTCCAGATGAGCAACACAATTTTTAAAGGCTCTATTTCCTTTTTGCTTTGTATATATAACCATCACTTGATATTTAAGGGTCATTGCAATTGTCTCCCAATTCAAAATAACTTTAATTGTAAAATTCAGCTTTCTTCACTGCAAAATGAAGATCTCTTAAGATATTCTTGTCCTTTAAGCCTATAATCTTTAAAAATATTTCATGATTTTAAAAAATATTTAGTGATGCATTTTGTTGCTTAGAAGTGCATTTTTGAAAAACAAATGATCACTTAGTATCCTAAGTAATTAAAGATAATAAGTTTTTGGTGGAAGTGCTCTCTGATTTAGGATTCAGTTTTGAAAATTCTTAAATAAGATGACATTTGTCTAATTTAGAAGTTGTTTCTATTGTGTGAAAATCCTGTGCAGGATAAATAGTGATTCTGTGTTCACTGATCACTGGACTGTTAATTACTTTCAGGGTAAAATTTAAGTGGTAAATATAAATTAAATATTAATTTTTAAATTTAATTCTACACATATGTGGAATTTAAAAATGTATAAAGGACAAAATGGTAACAATATAACATTTTTTAGACTTGAAAGAATTATATGGTAACCCTCCCTAGCCAACATTTACACTAATATTCTTGATCCTGACAAGGGTTCTATCACCATATTCCTTATTCCTCAAGGGGTTCAGAGGAAAGTGATATTGGGAATGAAGAAGCAGCTCAAATCCTGAATTTCATTGCTTTTTTAGTTATAGAATTCACTCACTGCCACCATAAAATTTGTTCTTACAGCTGTATATTTTCTGCAGAAATATTGATGGGATGTTTTGTATCCTCAGAGTCCCCTTTATAGAGTCCAAGAATTTGAAAGTTAGACTATCTAGTCTACCTCATGCAACAAAGAAAACTACTGTAAAATATAATAAGATTACATCTATCCTCTGGAGAGAGCAGGTCTTTAACACTAACCCAGGGAGGGGAATAGGATTCTTATTCTCTGAAGAATCTCCCAAGCACCAGAGAATAATAAGAAAGTTAGCAATTGATCTCTTTAATATAATTTTATAATCTTGATTTTTTTCTTCAGGATTGTGTTGTTTTTTGAAATTGCGCTTATAGAATCCTGAGAGTATTTACTTGCCATAATTGCAAATGTAACTTTAATTTCTAATATGCAAGTTGATGTGCATAATTAGAGAAAGACAGAATTGTAGAAAAGATACAATTTGGTTTCATTTCTTCTATGTAGCACCCAAAGTAGAGGCTTTGCTTTTATTTTATTTAAATTTTTTTTAATGGTGTCCTTTTTACATCACTATAAATTTCCCTCATATCTCATATAACAAATAGTATTTTTAGGGAAAAAAGGGAAAATCATTGATTAATACTAAAAAATTTGAAAATATGTATAATGTACTACATTTGTAGGCTTCTCATCTCCGTAAAGGGGTGATATCTAGAGTATCTTCTCATTTCTTCCCTCCTTTTTTGAGTTCTACTTGCTTTGTAATTTTAAAACATTCAATTATAAAAATTAATGGTTATTTATTCCATTTGCATTAGTATACTAATTGTGTATATGGTGTTCTTGGCTCTGTTTGCATCACTTTATCAATACATGTAGATCTTTTGACAATTCTTTATATTTGGGACATGTTATTTCCTATAGCACAAAATATTCCATAACATTTATATCCCACAATTTATTGAGCCATTTCCCAATGGATAGCTAATTTCCAGTTCTTTGGTATTACAAAAAGTGTTGCCATAAGTATCTTTGTGTATATGAGAACTTTATTCTTACTGCCAGCCTCTTTGAGGTTTGAACATAGAAGCTCTGAGTCAAAAGGTATGGACATCACTTTATTTACATGATTCTAAATTGTTTTCCAAAATGATTCACAGCTCTGCCAGTGGTCCCTTAGTGTTCTTATCTTTTCACAACCACTCCAGTATTATCTATTTGAATATTTTATCATTTTTGTTAATTTGCAAGGTATGTAAATAATCCTAAGGATTATTTGTTGAGCATTTCTCTCATTTTAGTGATTTAGAGCATTTGTTAATTTTTTATATAGCACGGGTACCAAACCTTTCTTAGAGAAATTTGAGTTTTGTTCCTTCCAGTGACACTCTCATCATTCAGCTGCTTTCCTTCTTATCCTAAATGTATGAATATATTTGTTCAGAAGATTTTCAGTTATCAAAGTTATCCATTCAACTTTTGCAGTTTCCTCTATTCCTTGTTTGGTTAACAAGGTAACTTGTAACTATGATTTTCTCTTCTAATTTTTAAAAAATCTTTAGCATCAAAGTTATATATTGATTTCTAATTTCTATTTTCTATTTCTGTCAAATTGCGTTTTAGTATTTCTGAAAATGTTTATGAAATAGGCGTCATTAAATAATTTATATTTTCTGGTTTATCACACACTGGAATTTTGAATTTCATAGTTTCTAATTCTCCCTTATCTTGTATAGTTCATTGATGATTCAGAATACATGTAAATAGCAATTGTTTCTGTTTTGGCCAGAAACCGTTAGGGTCTTTCCCTCCCAGATTGATTTTTTGTTTTGACTGGGTAAAAGAGATCTTTTATTTTCTTTTTTTATCTAGCTTTAATCATTGAATGGGTGTTGCCTTAGACAAACTAGATCCTGTAAAGAGTTTTGCTTTAAAAAGGCAAAGTCTTCTATTGCATCAAGGTCTATCTCTAGTTATTTCAAGCTATATTTTGCTACTGGAACCAGATGGTTCAGGAAGTGAGAATGAAGCTGATGACTTTGCACAGCCCTTCTTCACTTAAATCCAATTTCATTGTAAGTCATCATAATACCTTCTCAATGTGCTGGTCTTTGAGAATGAAGGACAAAACCCCACAATAACAACCATTTATCTAACTCTCTTGCTTTTTAACCAAAACAAAGTGGTTTTGATCATTGCAACTGTATATTTTGAGGTCTAGAAGTAATACTTTCCTTTGTCCTTCCTCTTTTTTTGTGATATTCCTTGATGTTCTAGATATTTAATTTTTCCAAATGAAATTATTATTTTTAGCAAGTTCTATAAAGAGTCTTTCATAATTTGATTTGTATAGGTTCTTCAGAATTGTCATTTTTCTTATTTTGGCAGAGCTCAACAATGCTCACTGAATATTCCTCCAGCTACTAAAATTGTTCTTTATGTCTTTAAAGAACACTTTGTAACTGGATAGGGACAGATGTTTTGTATACTAATCCCCAGATAATTTATTCCTCTTGTAGTTATATCAAATGGAATTTCTGCTTCTATTATCATCTTTTAGATTTTTTATTATTATGTAGTTGACAAGCAAGTCAACAAACTATTAAATACCTGCTACATGCCAGACACTATTCTAAGCTCTAGAGTACAAATGTGTATATATATATATATTAAAAAATGAAAAATAGCTCTTATGCTCAGTGGTTATTATGTTGTAATGATGGGAAACAGCATATAAAGGAAACTGGAGGGAACCTGGTCAGGGACTTTGTAGAGAAAGAATGGAAGAAGCATATAGATAAAAGGTAATTAGATGTCCTCCTTAAAACAGAGGCTCAGGGAAAAGTGGAGGGGGGCTCTAGAGTAGATAAATATGGAGAAATATAATAAATATTGAAATTCTATTGAGTCTTTAGATTTATTTGTATCCTGTACCTTTTCTGAAGTCTTTGAACATTTTAAATCTTTGGAGATTCCCTAAGATTTTATATCATGCTATCAGCAAATACAAATAGGGATAGTTTTATTTCCTCTTTACCTTTCTTTATGCCTTTAATTTCTTTTTCTTGTCATGTCGCTCTTTTGCATTTCTAAAATTTTCAGATAATAGTGGGGAGAGTGATCATTCATTATTTATATGTTTATTGGGAAAAGTTCCATTGCATATGATGCTTACTTTTGACATTTTGTATATTACATTAGTTCCCTCCATGTCTACACTCTATAAGATGTTCAGCATAAATGAATCAAAACCTTTTTCATTAATTGAGATAAACAAGTGGTTTGGGATGATTAAATTTGAAGGTTCCTTTATTTTTAGAAATATATATTTTAGTTTTCCCCAATTACATGTTAGAACATTTTTTTAGTATTTGGTGTTTTTTTTTTTTTAAAGTTTTGAGTTCCAAATTCTATCTCTCCCTCTATCCCTTCCTCCCCTCTGGAGATGGTAAGCAATCAGATATAGGTTCTACATATGTGGTCATGTAAAACATTTTCATATTAGTAATTTTGTACAAGAATACTTGAATAAAAGAAAACAAAATGAAAGGAAGAAAGTGAAAAACAGCATGCTTTGGTCCACATTCAGACACTATAAATTTTCTCTGGAGATGGATAGTATGCTTCATCATTAATCTGTTGCAATTTCTTGGATCATTGTATTGCTGAGAATAGTTAAGTCATTCACAATTCTTCATTGTACAATATTTCTTTTACTGTGTAGAATGTTCTCCTGGTTCTTCTCATTTCACTTTGCACTAGTTCATGTAAGTGTTTCCAGATTTTTCTGAAATTTCTTATAGTACATTAATATTCCATCATAATCATATACCATAGCTTGTTTAGCCATCCGCCAATTGATGGGCATCTCTTCATTTTCCAATTCTTAGACACCATAAAAGAGCTGCTATAATATTTTTGTACAAGTAGGATCTGCTTGTTTTGCTCAGCATCAGTTCATGTAAATCTTTCCAGGTTTTTCTATAATCAGGTTATTCATCATTTTTTATAGAAAATAATGTTCCATTGCCCTCATATACCACAACTTGTTCAGCCATTCCCCAATTGATGGGCATTTACTCATTTATCAATTCTTTGCTAACCCAAAAAGTATCCTTTCCCTTCCCTTATGATTTCCTTGGGATATAGACTCAATAATGGCATTGCTGGGTCACAGGGTATGTACAGTTTGATAACCCTTTGGTCATAATTCAAAACTGCTCTCCAGATCAGTTCACAACTCCACCAACATTGTATTAATGTTCCAGTTTTCCCACTTCCCTTCCAGCATTCATCATTATCTTTTCTTTCATCTTAGCCAATCTGAGAGGTGTGAGATAGTATCCCAGAGTTGTTTTAATTTTTATTTCTCTAATCAATAGTGATTAAGAGTACTTTTTCATATGACTATAGATGGCCTCAATTTCATTATCTGAAAATTGTCTCTTTATATCCTTTGACCGTTTATCAATTGGGGAATGACTTATATTCTTTTAAATTTGACACAGTTCTTTACATGTTTTAGAAATGAGACCTTTATCAGAAACACTGGCTGCAAAATATTTTACCCAATTTTATACTTTTAATTTTGTTTCTTTTGGTTTTGTTTGTATAAAACCTTTTTAATTTAATGTAATTGAAGTTGTCCATTTTGCCTTTCATAATGTTTTTTATTTCTTTGGTCATAAATTCCTTCCTTTTCCAAAAATGTGATAGATTATAGATAATTTACCTATGGTATCAGCCTTTATGCCCAAATTATGTACCTTTTTTTGACCTTATTTTGTTATGAAGTGTGAGATGTAAGTTTATGCTGAGTTTCTGATATATTTCTGAGATATTCTGAGTTTTCTCAGCAGTTTTTGCCAAATATTGTATTCTTATCCCAAAAGCTGGACTTTGGGGGTTCATCAAATACTAGATTACTATAGGCTTTGATTACTTACTATGTGTGTGTGTGTATAATCCATTCCACTGATCCACTACTCTAATTTCTTAGCCAGTACCAAATGGTTTTGATGACTGCTGCTTTATCATACAGTTTTAGGTTTGGTGCTGCTAAGGCACCCACCCTTCCTTTGTATTTTTTTTCACTAATTCTCTTGATATTCTTAGCCTTTTGTTCTTCCAGATGAATTTTGTTAATTTTTTTTAGCACATAAAATAGTTTTTTTTTGTTTTTTTTTTTTTTTTTTTGGATGCTGGAGTTAAGTGACTTGCCCAGGGTCACACAGCTAGGAAGTGTTATGTGTCTGAGACCAGATTTGAACTCGGGTCCCCCTGAATTCAAGGCTGGTGCTCTACACACTGAGCCACCTAGCTGCCCCAATAAAATTTTTTTTTTGTCACTTTTATTGGTATGGCACTGAACAAGTTGACTATTTTAGGCAGAATTGTAATTTTTATTATATTGGCTAAGCCTACCCATGAGCAATTGATATGTTTCCATTTGTTTATATTTGACTTTATTTGTGTGAGAAATATTTTGTAATTGTGTTCATATAATTCCCAGACACCCAAATATTTCATTTTGTCTATAGTTATTTTAAATGGAATTTCTCTTTTTATCTCTTGCTGTTGGGCTTTGTTGCTAATATACAAAAATGCCAATAATTTATGTGGATTTATTTTATATCCTGTGACTTTGCTAAAGTTGTTGATTGATTCTAGTAGGTTTTTTAGTTGACTCTCTAGCCTTCTCTAAATGCACCATCATATTATCTTCAAAGAGTGATAATTTCGTTACCTCATTTCTATTCTAATTCCTTTAAATTTTTTTTCTTTTCTTATCACTAAATCACAATGTTGAATAACAGTAGTGATAATCAGCATCCTTGTTTCATCCCTGATCTTATTGGGAATGCATCCAGCTTTTCTCCATTACAAATAATGCTTGCAGTTGGTTTTAGATAGATATTGCTTATTATTTTAAGGAAAACTCCCTTTATCCCTATGCTCTCTAGGCTGCTGCATTTGTCAAAAACTTTTTCTGCATCTTGAGATTAACATGATTTGTGTTGGTTTTGTTATTGATTTGGTCGATTATGGTAATATTTTTCCTGATATTGAATCAGCCCTGATTCCTGGTATAAACCTTACTTGGTCCTAAAGGGATTATCCTGCTGATAAACTACTATAATCTCTTTGCTAATATTTTATTTAATTTTTTTGCACTAATATTTATTAGGGACATTGGTCTGTACCTTGGCCTTTTTAAGTTCAGATCTTGAACAGGTCTCAGTTTGTTTGTGACAAAGCCCATTAAGTGATTCAAGGCTAGATAAGAATTGAAGCAAAGAATGTGCTCTTTTACCTTGTCAAAAAAAATCTAGAAAGAAAGATCCTCAGGATTTTTGGCTCAAACAGAAACTATTGCTATTTTCATTTCACTTTAAGATAATCAGGGACTAGAGTGACCAAGTGGGGCTTGATCTAGGATTTGTTATTGACCATTCAGTGATGGCCAGAGTGATTTGGGTTTAAGGCATGGTCCTTAAGAAATAAATCTAGCCTGCAAACCCCAAAATATCTTGGGAGGTTTTAGGTATCAAAATTTACATTCCTTTGGGCAGAGTACTCACAAATGGGTATGATATCCTATGTGGACAGAAGATAAGGGAAAGAAAGAAGAAAAAAAGAGAAAGGGAGGAAGAAAGAGGAAGGGAGGAAGGAAGGGAGAGATGAAAAAAGGAGAAAAGAAGGGAGGGAGGAAAGGAGAAAGGAAGGGAGGGAGGAAGCAAGGAATCAAGGAAAGAAGGGGGGAAGGGAAGGATAGAGGAAAGGAAAGAAGGAAAAAGAAAGGAGGGAGGGAGAGAAGAAAGGAGAAAGGAAAGAGTGAGTTGTGCTATCCATTGGCCAGTTCCCCTTGGGTCTCCAATGGGGCAGCTCCTACTACCGCTCACAGAGGTTGTCATTTGTCCTTTGTTGTCGAAGAGCACCATGACATCTGGGAGAGGATGCCATGACATGCAAGTGAATTGGATTTAAATGAGGGAGGGCTGGGCAAGGTCACCTGCCTCACTTTCTCCTCCAGAGCCATTTAGATCCAGTGATATCTTTGTGGAAAAATGAAGAAATACATTTGGTTTTAGTATAATTGGTAACAATAAATATCATTTCTATAGCTCTTATTATCTCATGCCATTTTAATCTCCATTTACAGAGGAGGATATTAAGGTAGATGGTTAAGTGACTTGCCTAAAGTAATAGAGCTAGTATTTGAGGCAACATTTAAACTCAGATGAGAATTTGACTAGAATTTGACTAGTGCTTTATTAGATGACCTACCTAGCAATGGAATAACTGGCTATAAGAACATCATATTTAATATGATGTTTAATGAACTGATGGTAACTTGGTTGATGATCTTCAGTAACTTGCCACAGGACCCTACTGTATTCAGCATTTTATAGGATTTCATCAAACATATGCTTATTAGAGTTGGATGTGACATAAATCTGCTAAATTAACAATATTTTGGATGAGACTCAAAATTAAAAAAATACACAAACAACACATGAGCCAACTTTAATAATAATAAATATCATGTGGGTACATGGAAAGTCTTACATTTACATTGAATAAGGTAACTAACTGTGCAAAGATGGTAGAAAGTTAACTGTATTAATTAGGAAAGTAATGTCCAGATCAAGGGAATTTATAGATTAACCATATTTTGTTCATTGACCAGACCACATCTAGAAGAGAACAGCTCAGAATGTAAAGGGTCTGTAAACAATGTCTTGAGGAATAATTGAAAGAATTATAATTTATAATCTGATAATGAAAGAGTCTCTAGGAGACATGATTATCTGTCTTCAAATATTTGAAAGATTCGTCAGGCCTTTGGAAAAGGACAAAGACTTATTCAATATGATTCTAGAAGGCAAAATTATGGTAATTTTAGCACAAAATAAAGAAATCTTATGCAATTAAATTTGTCTCTAAATGGAGTAAAGTGCCCATTAAAGTAGTGAAGTTGGTATCTGGAAAAGTTCAAGTAGAGATTTTATAGGAGTTTTATGCATTTGGATGGCATAATGAACATTTGAACTTGATGACCTCTAAAGTTCTTTCATCTCTTCTTTGATAATAATGGTCTCCAACTATTTGGGCACTTATTTGATACTTTAATTTCATCCTTCCCGGCTTATTTCACTTTATGATATTTCATATTCTACTACCATGTTGGAAAAAGTTGAAAGCCTTTATGGAAAACCAGATGTTTGATCCATGAAGTATGTGGCTTAGTTTTGATAATATAATTTTTTGGCTATGGTGTAATTTGTGTCCTCTTGTCAGCCTTGATTGGTTCATGTGCTTTCTGCATTAATGTATAGTAATTTGAGATTACTCAATTTTACATTCAGATTGTGGAAGAGAGGATCATTGCAGGATTGAAAATTGGAATGAATCTTCAGAATCATTTGTTCTGCTGCATTTTGCTTTTTTTGAAGAGTTTTAGAAAGGACATTTGTCTTGCCCAGGGTCATATGGGTAGTTTAATAGTAGGTTCAGTATTCAAGGTCAAGTCCTTTGAATTCAAATTCAGTGCTCTTCAAATTTAAAGAGGAGAATTTAGACTTTGTGATTTTGGGAATTATGGGAAAAGTCATATTTTAAAAAAATTACAGAAGTTAGAAAATACAAGAAATAAAACTAGATTGCTTTGAAATGTAAAATTAAAAGGACAAGGAAAGAAATACAATATATTTAATTTATTGAGATGATTTGTCTTCTAATTTTATCTTTTTTATATTCATATTTTTGTAAAATGTCATTGTCTCTAAAAAGATTCTAAGGTATTTGAAATTCTTGCAATTATATCTTATCAGTAAAATAAATGTAGACAGACAACTATTTAAAGTTAAAACCAAAAGAAAGGAGGTCCTGTTGCAGCAGAAGTGGGAGACAGAGCAATTGATTGGTTCAGCAAATGCAGACTATTTCTGTAGTCTAAGAAGCTATCCTTTTGGTGAGAGGATGCAAAGATCAAAATACTTATAAGGAAATTCTAATGCATTGAGATTAAGATTAAGCAACTATGGCTGGCAGACAGCTATTTTACCTAATGGTAATTATTATTCCATCTCTCTTATCCTAATCTTCCCTTAATGTTCAGATAGTCTTGGTTTTTCCCTGAATCATTTCCTGAAGTTATTCAATGCTCAGGGATTGTTCCTTCCTTTGAATAACTGTAACATTATTTATCTACCCCACACCTGGTATTTTGCATACACTATCCAATATGCTGTTTTTTTTCATGAATATCTGTATATGTGTGAAATAGTAACATAATTTTAATCAATAATTAGAATCAGAAAAATGGAGTAAAATAGGAAGGGACATCATTTGATAATTTGCCACATATAGTGAAGAGTGACTCTATTTCATACCTATGTTTTAATTCATTCATTATATGTGACTGCAAGATTCTGGCAGAGGTGTAATTATGGCGATAAAGGTCATCACAATTACAAGCAGGGAAAGAACCATTAAAGCCTGAATATTAAAAAATATATAAAAAACAAAAATCTTTGTACCATCTAAATTTTTACAGGCTCAGAATTTTTTAAAAAATTGGTCTATCAGTGAACAAATTGTGCTTTGTTATGCTGTACATTTGATTTATACTTTGGCCAAGTCTTTGCTTTTAATGAGGTTGATAAAGCATTCCAAAAAAATCATCACATTATCAATAATCTCATAAGAAATAATACTGCAGCCTGGGGAAAAATCCATATTTCAGCAGCATAGATACTCTCTCTTCAAAGACACATCTCAGCTCTTTTGTATTTTTATGCATATAATTTAATAAATTCATATGTACAACATTTTTACCACTTTGTAATATAACTTTTTTTTGATAATGATCTTCTAAAAACTTATGTTGTCTTTTTTCTTTTTTTTTTTTTTTTTTTTTCCTGTGGGGTGATAGTCTATTGCCAGATCTGTCCTCAAAACCACTCGGTTCTTGGGCACCAACTTCTTACATTCTACTGCCCAAATCTCCAGGATTACTTGTATCTTGAAGTGACGCAGTAGAATAAGATTTTGATGTTATTATTGCAGAATATTTTGCAATTTTAAAAGCCCTTTCACATGAAAATGTAATAAATAATATGTAGAACAAATAGTACAAAGCAGTCTATAGTTGGTGGTTGTCCTTCATGCTCAAAGACAACCAAAATGACTTACTGTATTAGAGTCAAGTTACATGTATGTGTCTTAGTATGGCGTGACTGAAGCAGTCCAAGCTTGGAATGCTCTACCACAGTCAGGCACAAATAGTCCATGTGAACATTTGAGGTGGATTCTCTAAATTTGCGTATCTCAGGTTTTCTTCAAAACTCTTCAATTCTCCTTTGCTCACAGAGCACAGCACCCTCTCTGATGAGGGCACGCCATGCTGGGTGGTTCTGTCCCAGGGTCTCCCATGTAGTACAATCAATTCTAAGGTTCTTAAGAGAGACCTTGAGAGTGTCCTTGCATCGTTTCTTCTGATCACCTTGTGGGAACTTAACCAGTGTGAGTTTTCCACAAAATAGTCTGTTTGGCAAATGTACATTTGGCTTTCGAACAATGTGGCCAGCCCAAAGGAGTTGTGCTCTCTAGTTGTGCACTAGAGCTGGAATGCTTGGCAGTTTGGTTTGAGAAAGGAAGGACCTGAGAGTCTGGTATCTTTCCAGGTCACCTTCAGAATCTTCCTAAGACAATTCAAATGGAAGTAATTCTGTTTCCCACCATGGTGCTGATACTGTCCAGGTTTCACATACACATGACAATGAAGTCAGCCCAATGGCTCATATTCCTTCAGTTTGGTGGTCAGTCTGTGTCCCTTCTCTCCCACACTTTCCTTTGGAGCCTCCCAAACACTGAGCTGGTGCTGACAATGCGTGTGTCAATCTCATTATCAATGTGGACATCTCTGGAAATTGTACTGCCTGAGTGAGCTAGCTTATCCACAGCATCCAGAACTTCTCCATTTGCTGTAACTGATAGTTCCATATGTGGATGGCATGGGGCTGGCTGGTGGAAGAGACCTGTGTTTTCTTGGTGTTAATATTTAGGCCAAAATTAGCACAGGCAGCAGAGCATTGATCCGTACTTTGTTGCACAGCGGCTCAGAGGCTGTGAACACACGGTCATCTGCAAACAAGAAGCAGTGCGCCAGCACATCCTCCACTTCCAGCTTCCCCTAGAGCCTGTTCCAGTTGAAGAATTTGCCATCAACGTGGGAGCTGGCCTTGAAGCCACACTTGTCCTCATTGAAGGGGTTTGACAACAGGGCTGAAAACATCCTGTTGAAGAGCATGGGAGCAAGTGCACTGCCTTGTTCCCCTCCATTGGAGACTGGAATTGAGAGAGGATTCTCCTTTATCTAGAACCCAGACAAGCGGCCAGTGTGAAGGTGACACATGACCCCGAGGACTCAGTCAGATCTCTAGATGTGTGCAGAGCTCTGGGCTGCTTCTGCTTCTCCTGGAGTTGTCGGGAGCAAACACCATGTTGGTCATTTCTTGACCCTTTCTGAAGCCACACTGGCTCTCAGGTGTGTGACTGTCTTCCAAGTGGAGGGTCAGCCGACTCAGGAGGGCTCTGGCAAGCATTTTGCCAGCAACCACTAGGAGAGAGGCCACCTGTTAAGGCTGCTGTTTAGATGCAATAGCTGCTTAGTTCTCTTGCAGCAAGAGCTATTCATCTGTCAGGTCTACAAGATCTTGTGTTGTAAGTGTGCACATATTCCATGTATTAATGGCGAGTGGAATTATCTTTGCAGAAGTTTTTGTCCACATTTTTGTGCTTCAACCACAAAGTGGAACTCCTGGCTATCATGCCAGGGTTGAGTAAGCAGTTAGTTTTTAGAATAGCTTTTCTATCCCCTTCCTCACACCAGGGCATGAGCACTGTGATCCTTAGACAGTCCTGGGGGATGCTGAATCCCACTGCTGCTTCCAAAGAGAAGACCACCCTCTGGCCTGGGCCTCCTGTGGGCAGATTTGTGACCACAGCTCCTGGTGTATCTGTGCCTGTGCTTTGTAACTTACCTGTTGGCACAGGACTTTGAGACAGGTAGAAATGGTAAAGTGGTATAGGTGATGTTTTTGATTCGTGCATAAATTGGATTTAAGTGAGGCAGAGTTGAACAAAATCTAAAGCCTCTTTTCTTCCAGAGTTATTACTGTCTAGTGGCAGGAGAGTGGGAAGCTTGGTGATGGCTCAAGATGAAGTGCATGATCTTGGTTGTCTTTGATGTCTAATCTTAAAGCTCTAAGAGTTCCACAGAACCCACTTCGGCTGCCTTCATGGCCATTGGAACAGATTGTTCTCATCTACCCATTCTACCAGGGGAAGTCTTCATAGGCTTGGGATAGCCCTCCTAGTTCACCAACAGATTTGAGACCACAGTTACCCTTAACCTGGTTTGTCCTATCTGCTGAAACAGTTTCCTGGGATGTGGTTATTGTGTATGCTTCAGCTCCTTGGAGCCACAGGTGAGATCAGGTGAACATCCTAGGTAGAAAGTGGCCCTGAGAAGGGCTAGACTGCCCTCACACCAGAGGCACTAGACTTCCCTGAGCATATTCTATACCTCAACCAGCCTATAATAAATATCACAGGAGTTGTACAAACAGTACTACAGAACAGAAGGGTCAAATGGGTGGTGTATTGTCTGCAACAGTCCTGAATGCTGCCTGAATTAGATTAAATTATAATTATTATATACTATATATTGTATTGCATTATATTATATTAACAACACATAACATATATAATTATAAATTAGATTAAAATATAATTGGAATAAAAATGTATACTCTTTGATCTAGCAGTGTCTTTACTGGATTTGCATTTCAAAGAAATAATAAAAGAAGGAAAAAGACCCACATGCGCAAAAATATTTGTGGCAGCTCTTTTTGTAGTGGCTAGAAACTGGAAACTGAGTGGATGCCCATCAGTTGGAGAATGGCTGAATAAGTTATGGTATATGAATGTTATGAATATTATTTCTCTATGAGAAGTGATGAGCAAGCTGATTTAAGGAAAGACTGAAAAGATAAATGAACTGATGTTGAATGAAGTGAGTAAAGTGAAGAAAACCTTGTACACTGCAACAACAAAATTAATACTATCTCAGTTTTCTCATCTGTAAAATGACCTGGAAAAGGAAATAGCAAACCTGTATCTTTGCTGAGAAAAACCACAGATAAGGTCACTAAGGGTCAGACACAGCTGAAATGAGTGAACAGCAATAACAAAATACCCTGGATGGATGAATTTCTTTGAAAGCAAGGGGACTAAATGGAAGATAAAAATAGTTTTAAATTAATTAAATTAAATTAAAATAGCTTTGTTTAAATTAAACTAAATACAGTTATATTAGATGAAAGCCTTTAGTGATGTTTCGATAAATTTATATTTTGTAAATGCTTATTATTATGGAAAGAAATATGCCACAAAGTTGGTGAAATCAATAACATTGTCTTAGTTTTGGCTAGAAAAAAGTGTGCTTCACTGGAATACAGACGTAGCTACCTCCAGTGAAAGTATGGGACAAAATGCGATATGCATAAGCGCAGAAATCTTTTGCAGAATACAAATTAACCCCAACTTTAAAGTCTAGGGAGTGATTGTATGTCTGGAGTGGTATTTTAAGGCAAGCCCTTTCTGATGAGTACAGCTGGGCTGTGTACTAAAGCTCTCTGGGACTCTTTTTTATAGTGGGCATATTTTACTAAGCAATCATTTCTTTTTTTATAAAGATAGCCTACTTGGTCAGCCCCGTCTTATGATGATTTCCCAGGTTGTAGACTGTTATGTTTTCATGATGTGATTATTTCTCCTTTTTACTGGAAGGCAGGAGAATTTGTTGAGGTAAAGGATTTAATTTAGTAGTGCTGTTCTTTTGAAATGCTAAGCTAGCCCAGGGTTTTCCAATCTAATCTTTAAGTGGATTTTGTTGCCTACAGATTTGAGTAATGGTATAAGACCCAGAATAGGATTTTTGAGTTTCTTATGAAATCTCCTATCCAGATGTGCAGTGGTGATCTAATAAGATTCTTGGTCTTAGTTTGTTATTCCTGAATTCACCAATAATTATTTTATCTTTTCATAATTTTTTTCATTTATTTTTCCTCTCTTCTTTGAAATAAATACATTGGACCTTATCAATATTTCTAAAATTAATTGGTTCATGGTATACTTCTGTGTTTCAAATATGTTGACATAATCCAGTGTTAAACTGGGGGTATGGGATGGAAATATTGAAAAATTATTGGAATAAATAAATTATGTAGAACAAATTATGGGATGGTGGAATTTTGGAGCAAAATTAAGCCTATTTTCATCCAGAAAATTGCCAGAAGTAATGTTTTGATATAAACTTTTTTTTTTTTTAGAGGATTAGCTCTAAATATGGAGAGGCCTATCACTATTTAGTAGAATGGTTACAAATTGATGGAATTTTAAGCTAAGGCAGTCCACAGAGCAAAGAAAATTATTAAAAACAGTCTTTGGTTCTATCTAGCTCACTTTTGCATGCATATTTATGTAGTGATATAAAAGGGAGAAGTATGCCAGGATATAATATTTATATTTATATGTCTATAAATATATCTATCTATATGTATATTTTAAATGTTGGTACTCTAGACATGAAATCCTTGTCCAGTGAGACAGCATACTGTGAGGGGAACTAGGTCATAGCAATATTGACATCCTTACTGTGTGTGAAACAAGTGAGGTAGAACTCTTATCAGAATCAGGTGTTTACATGGTCAGACTTTTGAGTTATTAGAGCAAAGATAAAATCCAAGACCAAAATAGAAAAATGGATAAATAGGAGATCATATGCTTATTCCATTATAAGTACTCTAATTTGACCAATTCAGATAAGCCTATGATGCTTCAAATTGTGCCTGCAATAAGGAAAATACATTGATTCTGACTATAGAAGTTTTAATTGGTGTGAAATGGTGAGGAGGCCAAAAGAGCCCCTCATATGGTTTTGTACAAAAAGCATTTTTATCTCCTTGATATATGAAGTGTGGCAACCAAGACATCTGAGAATATCAACTTAGTTGTCAAAACTTATGGAAGAGAATGATGGAAGAATGAAAGAAGAATCATTTAATAAAATAATGTGAAGCAATGGAGGAGGGAGAAAGTCAGTCTTCAGAAAAGTTATCCATAGCAGGTTAAATAACTTACCCAGAATTGTTACACAGCTAGTATGTCAGAGGTGAGACTTGAACCTAGATCCTTTTGGCTTTGAGGTCACTATGTACTCTCTCTCTCTCTCTCTCTCTCTCTCTCTCTCTCTCTCTCTCTCTCTCTCTCTCTCTCTCTCTCTCTCTCTCTGTCTCTCTGTCTCTCTGTCTCTCTCTCTCTGTCTCTCTGTCTCTGTCTCTCTGTCTCTCTCTCTCTCTTTCTCTCTGTCTCTCTCTCTCTTTCTCTCTCTCTCTCTTTCTCTCTCTCTTTCTCTTCCTCTTTTCTCTTTGCTCCCTCTTTCTCACTTGACTATACCATGCTGTTTCTTTTATCCATAATATCAGTCTGTTTATAATGCTTCAAGCCTTGAAAAGTACTTTTATATACATTCTTACTTGATATGTAGAAAATTGAATTTCTTAGAAGTTAAATGTTATCTATCTTTATACAGCTAGTACGTATCTGAAGCAATATTTTGAACCCAGTTCTCCTAAGGCAGAACTGGTTAAAAAAAAAATTGCATTGAAGAGTGCATGGAGTATCACTTATTTGTATTACCATAGGTTTTCTCAGCACTGATGTCTTGTTACTAGTAAAATTAGTCATAGTACTCATTATCAACCATGTTTTTCCTATAATCATTTGGGAACCTTGTTTGTGAAATGTTACTGATAATTTTTATTTTTTTATTCAAAGTAATATGCAACATTTTAAACATACATGCATTTGTTCTAACTGGTAGTCTCCATACTATAACGATTTGGACGAATGGAAGATTCAAAGTTATAAAATTTTTGTTTTATTGTATAACTTCATAGGCTAATACACATTAATATCTTACACTCCCTAGAATTTGAATCTAAAGGTTAAGGATATAAAACTATTAATAGATGACATCTTGGCAATGATAACTAAACACATTTGTGCAGTGCTGAAATTCATATTCAGTTTTATAATAAGATTAGATTCTGCATCTGCATTTAGCATTTAGCATCTGTATTTAAAAATATTTTTGTGACATAGAACTACTTTAAAGAAAGGGAGATAGACGGAAAGATAAGTTAAGGCCTAAGTAGTTTAAAGTTTAGTTGGAAAGGTACTGGAATTTGAAGCCAGCAAACTGAGGTTTCAGACCTGGCTCTGAAAATAAAACATTTGATAATTTTCAAGTTACTTATCTTCTGTGCCTCTCAGTTTCCTCATTTGCAGTATGGGGATAATATTTACCGCATCCACTTCTCAAAAGTAGTTATAAGGAATATGCTTTGTTCACCTTATAGGTTTATGTACATATGACATCTAGCCAAATTTGTTTCTTTACAAATTCTACTTATTACTCCAGATTCTTTAGTGAAAAAATCTAAATCCTCCCTCCAATGACAGTTCACCAAATACTTGAAAATCAAGTACCACATGGTTCCTTGAGTTTTCTGTCCATGTTAACCCCCAGTTCCTTCAACTTATATTCATATGTCATGGATTCAACCATTCTGGTTGTCTTTATAAGGGAGATAAGAATTTGTAGTTACTTAATATATAGGAATTTAGGACAGTTCAGTTTATCAATCACTCAAAAAACATTTATTGTCTGCTGTGTGTCTGGCATTTTCCTATTTATTAAGAAATGTAAATACCAAAGTGAGAAATTAACTACCTTCTGTTTTTATTTTATAATAATATGCTTCAGAATAAAAGCATCCTGCTTTAGTGGTTTATTGTGCCATGGAGTTGAGTGATCCCGTGTTCTCAAAGAAAAACCTCTGAAATATCCCTTTTGGTGGTGCAGTGGGTAGAGTCAGGTTTGGAGTCAGGAAGATCTGAGTTCAAATGTGGTCTCATGTACTTAGTGGATGTATGACCCTGGGCAAATCACTTAATCCTGTTTACCTCAGTTTCTTAATCTGTAAAATGAACTGGAGAAGGAAATAACAAACCACTGTTTTGTCTTTGCTTAAGAAAACCCCTAATGGGGTCCAGAAGAGTCAGATATGATTGGACAAACACCACAACAAGAGCTTACTTCCCCATTCACTCAGGACCCCTTACATTGTGATCGACCTGTCTATTGAGTCCGGTTAATGTTGCTGTAGTTACTTATTCATTTTAACAAGAGCTGCTATGTCATGAGTGGTTACACAATCTAAAACTAATGAAAGAATCAATGTGAACTTAATTTCTATAAAAAAGAATTCCTACATAAAAGGAGCAGAAACATTTCTAGCCAACAGCGGACTTCTAGATAGCTCACTCAAAGTATGATAGTGTCTTGCTTTACTGCCCAGTCATATTGATTGAATATACTTTTTTTTTTCTATAAATCTTCAGGAAATCATAGAAACTTAAAATTGGAAGCTAACCTTAGAGGTTATCTGGGCCAAAAATATCTTTGCAGTACCTGACTAAGAACTTTCTTTCAGCACTTAGAAATTGAAGACATAATTGACAATGCTAGCAGAGTTCAGGCAGCTACTACTTTTTGCTATAGTATTATATAGTAGTATATTCTTTTAAAGAGTAGCATGTAACATTTTATTATAAGAATGTTATAATTAAGGAACAGGTTTTTGGATCATAGGTATCATCCTGTCATGAAACCAAAGATTAAACTTCAAATAAGAATCATCGAAAATAGTAAAATTATTCTCAATCATATATATTGAGTATGACTGCATATATTGCTTTTAGGAGAGGTTTTAATTTACTACAATTTAAAAATACAATTTTTTTCTCATAAATATGTCTTCCAACGAACATACCATATATCTGTTTCTCTGTCCATGTTTCCATGTCTATTTTGGGGACTGATTGGGTTTCCATCAATGGTATAATGAGCTCCCCCAGTACAGATTGGCACCTTCTCGGCTGCTTATGGACTGAGAGTTGATTAGAACACTATTTTGTGACTTGCCTGGAGTCACACAATCAGTATGCATGTGGCAGAGACAGGATCAGAATCATGGTTTTCCTGACTCTTAAGCTAATTTTCTGTCCACTTTTCTCCCACTGCTTCTCACAGCGAGCTGTGAGAAAGGCTTTAGTGAGAGCTTCTTACATCAGGGAAATCATAGTCCCCAGCCTACTCCTCCAAAATAAGTAGATAATAGATGGATAGATAGAGATATACTATATACATATATAGCTATGTACACATTCTCTCTCTCTCTTTCTCAGTCTCTATGTTTGTGTGTCTCTGCTTTCTGTCTCTGTGTCTCTCTGTTTCTCTTTTCTTTCTCTGTCTCTGTCTTTGTCTCATTCCCTCTCTCTTCATATATATGTGTATATATATATATGTATAAATACACACATAAAAACACAATGTATACTTATGTATTATATTTTATAAGTATACATATATATGTGTGTGTGTGTACTTTTTATTAAAAAGTATGTGTGTGTATAACTGTTGGCTTTCTTAGAATTTAGAAGGATTTTTTAGAGTTGATTCAATTTTTTTTTATTAAAAAAGCTCTCTATAGAGGTTTAAGCTGATGCTTTATTTTTCTCTTGCTAAATTTCCCTGTAGGAAGCAAAACCATTCAGAAACATCCCTTGACCTCTAACTTTGCTTAAAATTTTAGGTGTTCAATTTGTAGATGTTAATTCTAGATGTTTTTTTCCTATTGAAAAGAATTTTTTGAAAAGTAAAAGCTGACCTAACATTTTTTCTTTTGCTTTCTCAGGCCCATTTCTCAATAACACAGTTTAATAGATTCAAGTTCAATTCTATTACTGTGTATGTGGTTGAACTTGTAAGAGACCTTCTTATTCAGTCCCCTCATTTTACATATGAGCAAACTGAGACCTGAAAGATTAAGGGATTGTTTTAAGTCTCCATCCCAGTCTATTAAAGCTGCTTTGGGACTTAAGGACTTTCACAAAAAGTCACATCAGACCGTGATGCTAAAAGCAGTAAGCCTTTATTATGGATGTGTTTTAATTTACACAAGGTCAGACCTAAGTTTTAAAATGAGACACTTGGGTTGGAAGGGACAATAAAGAGCAAAGGCAATAAAGGATAGAGAGCTGAAGAGGGGGAAGGGAAATCAAGGATGCCATCAGAGAGATCTCTAGAACTTTTGGTGAGGAAGAATGGGTCAGCAGTGGTCCTGTGTGAGTCTGCCCTCCGGATCTAGAATCTCTAGCTCATGTTGTCTCTGTTATTTCCTATTTTATGTGAGTGAGACACTTAAGTATTTTACATTTTTTTACCTTTACAATGTTGTTGGTTATTGTCTGTACTTTTGTTCTGGTTCCAATCACTTCCCTGTGCATCAGTTCATGTGAGTCTTCCCAGATTTCTCTGAAAGTGGCCTTTTCATTGTTTTTTTTTACTGTGCAGGAGTATTCCATTACATCAATATATTATCATTCCTTCAGGCACACTAAGATATCTACCATAGTTTCTAGTTCTTTGCTACAACAGAAAGAAGTACTGTAAATATTTTTGCACATAGGCATTCTTCCCCTTTTCTTTCCTCTCTTTGGACTCATTAGAGGTGATATTGTTGAATCAAAGGATAAGTGCATTTTAGTGACATTTTGGGCACAGTTTCAAATAGCTGCAGGTCTCATTGTGGAATTATACATGTATCATTGACCTGTCCTCTAGAATTATCACTTTTTAATTGTGGCAGAAATGAGTCCACATGCCTTTACATCTGCCCAGAGATGGTGACCAAAACACATGTATTTCATTGCCTTTTTAATTCACATGTAGCCTGTTCAATATGTGGCATTCATAAATGAATGCTTACCAGAAAGTATATGTTGGGTCATTTGAGTTTTTCAGCTATTTGTCTGTAATTTACCTCATTTCTTTTCTTTTGACTGTTTATGCTCTTCACATTCACTATAGGCATTTAAAGATAGTATTATAGCTCTTCTGGGATTGTGAGCAAGTATTATATTTTCCAGATCTCTAATAACCTTCTGTATACCTCAAGCACTCATTAACACTAAAGGGAACTAGTTTAGGGATTTGAATTGTTCAAATTTTATAATCTAAACCTTGGTTTCTTAAAATGTTTTAATTGGGTTTTTCTTTATGAATAATTTTTGTCATTTTCTTTTTTAGTTTTTGCAGTAATTGCTATCACTGCTAAGATCTGAGACAAGGCTGTGTTGATGCTAGCTGAAGAAAATTTCTACAGCCCACATACAGCTTGCTTATATGGTAAGATTCTTTGACTTTTTAAAAAAAACTTCTTTCATTCCTGTTGACTTTATAGTTTGGTAGTTTAATTTTTGGTATCTCAGCAAAACTCCACACTGTCAGAAAGGTTGATATCTTACAGCACAGATCTTAATCACCAAATTAATAATTTAAGTGATAAGCATTTATCTTAACACTCATTTTATCCAAATCCCTTTTTGAGTTCCAAATGTTATTAGCTCTTCATATTCAGGAGATAAATTATCTAATTCTTAAGTCCTAAGCTTGTGTCTTCATTCGTTTTCCCATCCTACATAAGAGTGTTTTGTCTCTTCTTCTCTTTAATTTTCATTAATTTAGATTTTGACTGTTTTAAAATTTGTCATCCACATCTCTACTTTGTGTCTGAGTAGGAAGAAAATAAAACCACATATGAAACACTATGTGGTCAATTCTGCTACTCTTACTTTGAAAATTTGAAGATGATCACTTGAACTGAAATGAGAATTTACATTACTTTTGGATTTACATTATCCATATTAACCCTAAGATCTACAAGTATTTCTTGATACAGAGATGTAGGAGGTTATAGTACATAAAAAAACTGAATTGGGAGACAGAAGGCCTGGAATTTTAGCCATGTGACCTTGGAGAATTCATTTGTATATCTCATGTAAAAAATAGTATGCCATTTTTCCTGCCTACTTTAGGATTATTATAAAAGTCAAATGAGGTAATTTATGTGAATGCTATATGAAAATACTTGGGCCCTGAGCAAATTTAAGGTGGGCATATATAACAAAAATAATTTCATTATTATTAATGCATATTCCCAATCTGAAGGTTAGCTTTGGCTCCATGCTCTCCTTTACCACACATATCAAGTTGATTGCCAGTCTTTTTCCTCTTCAGAAGTGTCAAACTTCTGGCTTTCAGAATCAGATTAAATTATGATTGATAAATATTTGACAAAATAAATAACAGTATTACACAACATGGCTAATGCTTATTTGTTAGTTTTCTAAGTCAATGAGTGAACTATAGAGATCTATTTCTATTTGAGATTATACCACTGTTTTATAATATATTTCATGTCCATGAGCTTTTATGCACTTACATAATCACTACCCTCAGTGCAGGCCCTCATCTCTTTTTATCTTGACTATTGTCAGCCTCCTAACTGTCCCAGATCTTTTCCTTCCAATTTATCCTCCACATAGCTACCAAACTGATTCTCCTTGAGTACAAATTTGACTATGTTTCTTTTTTTTTTTTATATTTCATAAACTCTAGTGTCTCCCTACTGCCTTCAGGAACCAATGCAAACTTTTCTATTTGGCATTTAAAACTTGCTGTCCCCATCATATCTTTACAACTTAATACTTGTGACTTACAAACATTGTGTGTTACACCCTTTCACTAAGGAGTCCTTTAATAAATGCATGTCAAATAATTCTTGTAAAGTTATTTATTAAGCAAAATTTTATAAATAAAATACTGTTTTCTTATTGGCTTACTTTAAGAAAAGAAGTTAGATTTAATGGTTTCATAGAAGGATGTCTTTATACATGCTTGTAATTATGATCGTTTTGAGAAAAATGAGAGCTTTTTCTCATTGGGTATCTCAAACTAATCTTTTTATTCCCATCTCCTTTCATTCCTTCTTTCTTCTTTTCCCCTCACTGTTCCTATAATATAACCTCTACTCTATTACCTTATTCATAAGTACTATTAATACATCAATTGAGGTCAGGACAGCTTTGTATAATAAGATTTTTTTTTTTTTTTTTACTAAAGAAGAGTACCTAGAATGTGGTAATGGTAGATGATTCTTCCTTTTATGAGAGTTAAAGTAATAAGATTTTTAAAGGAATGTCTTTTATTGCAGTGAATTGCATTAGAGGTTTCCAAGGACTACATACAGTTATGGCAGGGGAAAAAAGTGGTTACAGTTATATGAAATAGAAAATGACTGTTTATTTTTACATATATTAATATAGATTGTGCCATCTGTTTTCTGATGACTTTAATGTCAAAGTTTTTAATACCGCTGTTCTGAAAGCTACTATTTCTGGATCTTTCTTTCGTCTTTCCTACCAACTTGCTCTCGTTAGTTAGACCTGATCTTCTGTACTAAACGTATATGAGTTCTAATAGTCATGATTTAAAGTTGCAAGAAAGTGGATTTTATGTGAATGTGAGGAATAATTTTTTTTAATACTTAGAACTACATTAAGGGCAGCTGATGAGAACTTCCAAAATTTTTTGCAATGCAGTGGATAGTCTCCAGCCCATAATTGTGTAGAAAATTCATCATTAGGATGGAACAGCTTTTTATCCTCATTAACTTGCCACGTGCCAAAGAACTTGTATAACTAAAAGCAGTATTTTGAGAGAAAGCTGCAGCAGTATGTTGGGAAGGATTACAGTTAGCTGGCTTTTGACCACTATTTATTAAACAAGCATTTATTAATTACTTACTATATGCCAGGCACTCAGTTTGTGTATTTTTAAAAGAAAAAAAGCAAAACAAAAGCAAGACAAAGGTGTGGATAGATGGGTTTTCATCCATTTAGTCCACAAATATATGTGATATTTTAAAGGAAAAGGCATGTTTTATGGCTTTCCTTTACTTACAACTTCTTTTCTCCTTCGCCACTGCTATGGGTAGAAGAGGAGTAGAAGAACAAAGACAAGATGAACAAGAGATTCAGTAAAAGATTTCTGCTTTTGAAACATTTACAGCTAAAACCCTTAATAAATTTAGTATTTTTAGGTATTCTTTATCTCTCTTTCCATAATGGTTATTCCAATCTCTTTTCTTCCCTTTTCAAGCCTCCCACAACCATCCCATCTCTTGGCCTTCTCCTCTTTCAGGCTCTCACCTTGTATTTTGCTGGAAAATTTGAGACTGCCCATTCAAGGTTGTCTCTCTTCTTTCCTCATTCTTTTCCCACATTTGTTGGCATCCTTCCCTACCATCTCCCCCTTTTGCTCCTTTCTCTGATGACCAGATTTCCCCCCAACAACAGCTCTTCTACATGTACCTTTAATCCTATTCCCTTCCCATAGTCACCAGCAGATTGTCTTACTGTCATCTTCTGGTATCTCTAATCTTTGATTTTTCCTATCTTTTTGCTGCCTATGAACTCATCCAAATGCCATCTTCAAAAAAAAAAACATTAACCCTTGCTCTCTATCTCTCCTCCCTTTCTTGTCCGAATTCCTTTAAAGAGCCATCTCAACTTGAAATCTCTATATTCCCCCTTATATTTCTTGCATTCTGATTTCTGACTTCATCACTCAACTAAAACTCCTTTCTGAGAAGTTGCCAAAGATCCCCTGACCACCAAATCTAAGGATTTTCTCCCTCCTTATCTCTCTGGACTTCTCTGCTGCCCTTGACACTGTTGACTACACTATCCCTCTGAATATTGTCTTTGAGTGCTTGTCTACTGTTAGTACTGATGCTGCCCACAAGCCTGTCCAAATTTCCCACCCTCCATTCTTACAAACCCTTACTGGAGCCTACATTGCTGGAAAATAGTCATCCTATAGTTCTTCTTCCTTTGGTTACCAAGATAGGATTTCTGCATATCTGCGTCCTCTCCATTCACCCTTTGAAATATGAATTCTAACTTCATCATTGGACTGCAACTATCTCCCAAAGTAATTGGTGATGCAGTGGATTGCTGGAGCCTTGGACTCAGAAAGAATTGTTCACATCCGACCTCAGATTAGTAACTAGCTTTGTAAACCTGGGCAATTCATCCTGTTTGGCTAAGTTTTTTTACCATAAATGAGGATCATAACCCTACCTTCTAGGTTTGTGAGCATTAAATGAGATAATATTTGTGGCATAGTAAGTAATTATAATTATTAAATATATTATATAAATATATATATATGTTTAATATATTTACTATAAATATATATAATGAAATAGTAAGTAATTATAAGCCATTATTATATAGCCATGTATGTCACATAGCTATATATACATATATTAAATAGCTATCATCTTTTAACTGCTAAGTCTGATGGCATTTCATTCTTCATCATTCTTGACTGCTGCTGTATTTTGCCACTGTTGTCCCCCCTCTCTCTCTTCTCTTTCTACTACTTCTCCCTCTTTTACTGATCCTTCTAAGGGTGATGACAAGCCTACTGTGCCTGGACTTTATTCTGTCTGTCAGTGACCACCTCAGCTCTGCAAGTTGGATGGGACTGGCCCCTCACCTGTGGGTAGCCGGATCTGAATAGAGCAGACTAGAGACAGGAAAGTCTCAAAGTGAGGGAAACACCTTGCAAGTAAGGACAGATGTGCCGGAACCCTGCCCCTCGTGGGGAGCCTGCTTTAATGTGCAGAGATCTCAGTATTTATGCCAGTGGCTGCACAGTGAGCTGTGACTTTGACAGTGAGGAATAACAGCAACAATGTAATAAGTTTGATTCATAGCGGGGCTTCCTGACCAGAAATAATTCTGAGATTTTTCTGTGGCTGAGATCACCCAGCGGGTGAGTGCACAGGATTGTTGTTATTCCAAGCTCCGGGCACAGCTTGCTTACAGGGTCTTAGCTTTGGAAAACTGGATGTCTCCTAATATCTTGACAACTCCCAAGGACTTAATTGTCTTTATGTAAATGATTCACTTATCTTTCTATACAGTCCTAGTTTCTCTCTTAAACTCCAGTCCCCCTCACCATCTACTTATCAGACATTCAAACTGGATGTCCTATAGTTGTCCAAACCATGATTAATTATCTTCTATTCCTGCTTGGCTCCCACCCCCATACCCTTCTACATTTCTTTTTTACTGAGCAGGGCAGTCCTCCTCAGTCCTTTTACTGAGGGTGTCCTCCTCAACTCCCCCTACTCCCAACCCACAGATCCATCCAGGGGCCAGATCTTGCAATTTCAGGCTCACAAAGTCTGTGGCCCCTCCCCGTCACTCACCCAGCCATCACTCCAGTTCAGGCCTTTATCATCCTTCTTCTGTGGCAGCCTCCTCACTGGTCTTACTGCCAAAAGCCTCTCAGCGCCCCAATCCATCTTCAGCGCAGCTGCCAAGGGGATTTTTCTAAAGTGCACATCTGCTCCTGTAGCCTCTTCCCACCTTCCCTCTGCCAAATAATCCAACTGCTCTCTGCCTATTGTCTTGGGAATCAAATATAAACTTCTTCATTTCACATTTAGTTGTCTTTGAAATCTCATCTCTTATTATCTTTCCAGTCTTTCCTCCATTTTTTACTTTCTGAGATTTAGTTTCTGATTTACTTGCTCCTTACAGAGTTCTCCATCACCCACTTCTGTATCTTTGTTCTATCAGTCCCCATGCTTCTTGTCTCAGACCCTTAGAAACTCCGGTGTCCTTAAAGATAGTTCATTATATTAATATATACATCTGTTTGTGTGTATGCGTATACGTATGTGTATATGTATGTAGATATACATACTTCTATATGTGTGTGTATAAATGTATATGTGTATATATATCCATATGTATGAATATATACATACATGCATATATATATGTGAGTGAGTGTGTGTGTGTGTATAAATTTTGCCTTCACAAATCTAGGAAATCAATGTTTACATCCTTATGGTTAAAACCCCCTTTTTACAGATAAGGAAACTGAAATTAAGAGAAGTTAAGTGATTTGTTCAGTGTCACAAAGATATCTGTATCTAAAATAGAATTTGAATTATATTTTGTTCTCTTCATTCTACTACATAATTGCATTTTTCCTCTTTAAAAAAATTTGCCAGGAGTTGAGTTTTTTGCACAGTCCTATTCCCTATTCGTTATATGTAATATTTACATATATGTAAACATTATATTATATCAATTTGCATATATGTAGATATTATATATTATAATGATTATGTGTAAATATTACATATTATAATAATATGATATATTATTATATGTACTGTTCGTCATGTAATATTTACAATTGTTGCCTATTGTTAAAATAATGATAAAAATAGTAAAAAGACATTCAAGAACACCATCTGATAGGTGTTTCTAAGAGTCAGAGATGAGAAAGAAATGCATTGAAGCTGCTAGTATCTCCCTACCCCAGACCACCTTGTATTCTGAATGGATATAATTTATTCGAATGTGAACTCATTAAGGGTAAGCCTATCTCATTTTTGTGTTTGTATGTTTAGTGCGTAATTAATATGGTACCTGATGTAATTTTTACTAGTAGGTTTTTTTGGGGAAAAATAGATTGCAGAATGATTGTTAATGCCTTTGCAATGGGGAAATTTATATAAAGAAGAAAAGAAGATTTAAGTTTAAACATATTTAGGTAATTTTTAAAAGGAACTTGTACCTTTTCAATTCCCTCTTCCCCCAAAACCATTCATTTATTTAAATATCTGATTATTGTTTATTTATGATATCTGCTGGAACTCTATCTTTCCAGAAATCAGCAAGAGTCAGGATCACTAAACGTCTTTTTCTAGATCTTTACCTTCGCCCTTTTTCTAGATCTTTACCTTCGCCTCCAACGCCCGGTCACGAGTGCAAGTGAGCGTGAGTTCCACCACCCAAGTTTCTCTTGCTCCTCCCACACAAGTCACTTCCCTCTCTTTGTCTCACCAATCAAGTCAGCACAGAACAGCTGGGGAGGGTCAACCTTCAAACAAGTTAATAGGGAACCGTCCAATTGGCAATTAGTCTCACGTGCTTCATCATCCAAGTGCATTGCTCAGTTCTAGCCCTTTACATCTCCCGCTTTCTTTTGTTTTAGACCACAGGAGGTCGCGCCATCCCTGACTTTTCAGGGAGATGAGAACCCCAAAAAGGAGGTGATCACACCCCCCTGACTTCTCAAGAGGGGAGATGAAAGCACTAAAAAGGAGATAATCACGCCCTCCCTGACATCTCAGGAAGGGAGATGAGAAGCACCAAAGAGAAGTGGGGATTTGCTAGCGGGTTTCTGGATTGAAGGGCCTTATTAGAGACAAGTATGCACAAACCCATCAGCATGGGACTTATTACACAAGCACATAGCAATAACGCAGAGGCTATTAGTGGTGACTCTCCCCACAATCAGTGCAGACTCTATGTGGTGTAACAAACAGGAATTGTACATGCAAATAGTGATATAACAAACAATATAAATCAACATGGTATTGTAAGAGATTTCCAGAAGTCCTAGAAGGAGGGTATGTAGACACCAGACACACATACCCCTTCTTCAGCAACCAAGAAATAGTCCAAAACCAATCTATTGTCCATTGCTTCACTGTTAGGGAATCCAATGATCCCCACAAGTTTTTGAAGTCCAGCAACAGTCTTATGATGCCTCAGAGAATCCAATGATTCCTGAGGACTTTCAGTCCTACAACAGTCTTATGATGCCTCAGAGAATCCAATGATTCCCGAGGACTTTCAGTCCTACAACAGTCTTATGATGTCTCAGAGAATCCAGTGATTTCTGAGGATTTTCAAGTCCAACAGTTTTTGATGTCCATGGGTCAAACGCCATAACTGCCAGGTTCTTTCAGTGGTGGGCACAGTCAGCAACGGAACCACCCGATGTTTCTTGGGCCTTCTCCTTCGTTTCAAGGGTCTGCTCTGTCTCTCTCCGATGGACAAGGCGAATACGGCTCGTTGGCACCCATCTGATTCCTTCTCCATCTGTAGAGATACAAGCAAACCCTCTCCCCCAAGCAGTTAACCTATCTGGTCCCTTCCATTCACCACTTTCTGGGTCTCTCCACATCACTTGGCGATTATCTAAAGACAGTGGAGCTGCTCGCACTGGACACTTCCCTTCTGGTGGGTTATAAAACTGTCTGCTGGAGCCAGTGCATCTTTGTCAAAAATTAAAAAATTAATGGTATAGAGAACTAAATTTAGAAGTTCTCTAGGGTTACCCGTGGCTCCCCCTTTCTTTTGTTTTTGGAGGAGTGTCTTAATATCTCTGTTTCTTCTCTCTACTATTGCCTGCCCTTGAGGATTAAAGGGTATGCCCGTGGTGTGTAAAATCTTATACTGTGCACAAAAGTGTGTAAAATGTTTAGATGTATATGCAGGTCCATTGTCTGTTTTTATTGCTTGTGGCACGCCCATAATTGCAAATGCTTGTATAAGGAATTCAGTGACCACTCGGGCTGTCTCTTTTGCTGCTGGTATTGCAAATGTGAATCCTGAAAAGGAGTCTACCACGACATGGATAAAAGATAGACGACCAAAAGATTTATAATGGGTCACATCCATTTGCCAAATTTCATTAGGTCTCAAACCACGAGGGTTCTTCCCTGGAGGAAGTGTAGGAGCATGGAAAGGAAGGCAAGCTGTACAGGCTTTTACTATGCTCCTAGCTTCTTCTCTTGTTATTCCAAACTGCAAACGTAAAGCTCGGGCAGCCTGATGATATTTAGAATGAGACTCTTGTGCTTCTTGAAATAAAGGAGTACTGGCCAGCATGGTTAGAAGGCTATCTGCCTTTGAATTACCATCAAAAATAGGACCTGGAAGTCCACTATGGGAATGGACATGCAAAATATAAATCTTACCTGGATGCTTTCTCACTTGCTCTTGAAGCTCTTTAAAGAGCTGATATATATTGGAGGCTACAAATTTTATTTGGGCTGTGGCAATTCTTTGTACCACACCTACTGAATAGGCTGAATCAAATATTATATTTATGTCTCCCGGATAATAAGCAAGAGCTAGAATGATTGCATACAATTCATTCTGCTGAGTGGACTGAAAAGGAGTTCTGACTACTCTCTTTATAGTTAAGTCACGAGAATACACAGCGCAAATATTATGTTTGGATGCATCTGTAAAGATAGTTGGTCCTTTAAGAGGAACTTTAGAAACCTTTTCTTCAAGAATCCATTGCCAATTATGTAGCAGTCTGGTTATCTTTAATGGAGACCCGTGTGCAAAATTTGGAGCCATGGCTAATAAAATTTGCCACTCTGGGATGGTTTCGCAGCACACATTAACTTGTGCATTAGTATAAAAGGTATATATCTTGTCAGGTCTTGTCCCAGATAATTGTACTGCTCGTTTAATGGCCTTTAATAAAATTCTAGCCACAAGCACTGGGTAAGGAATAAGGCTTTGTTCTGGTTGTGCTGGGAGGTTCACCCACTCTATCACACTGTCTCCTTGATGAAGGACTGCTGTGGGGGCCTCTTGTGTAGCAAAAACTGATATTTCCAAGGGTTTTTGAGTGACTCTTTCAACCACATTGGATAAAGCCAGTTCAACTTGTCTCAAAGCCTCTTGAGCTTCTTTTGTAAGCTGGCGTGGTGAATTTAAAGCACTGTCTCCCCTTAAAATGTCATATAATGGTTGCAATTGACAGGTAGTCAAGCCTAGCACGGGACGCATCCATTGGATATCTCCTATCAATTTCTGGAAGTCATTTAAGGTGTTTAGCTTCTCTGTTCTTAAGGAGAGTTTTTGTACTGTAAGCACTTAGGATATACTTCATATCCTAAATATTGAAAAGGAGCATGTCTTTGAATCTTTTCTGGAGCTATGTGCAATTTATAATTCCTTAGTGTTTCTATGGTTTTTTGTAGACATGCCTCTAACATTTGTTCCTCAGGTGCACATCCCAATATATCATCCATGTAATGTAATAACATTACTTTTGGAAATGCTTTTCTTACTGGACTAAGAGCAGCAGCAACATACATTTGACACATAGTAGGGCTGTTTTTCATTCCCTGTGGCAAAACTGTCCATTCATATCTTTTATAAGGCTCAGCTAAGTTAACGCTGGGCACTGAAAAGGCAAATCTTTTCATATCCTCCTTATCTAGAGGGATAGAATAGAAACAATCCTTAATGTCTATAACCCAGAGGCCATTCTCTAGGCAACTGAGTAGGAGATGGAAGTCCAGGTTGAAGAGTTCCCATAGTTTCCATCTGTTCATTTACCTTTCTTAAATCAGTCAACATCCTCCATTTTCCAGATTTCTTTTTTACAACAAATACTGGGGAATTCCAAGGACTTAGAGAAGGTTGTAAGTGTCCTTGATCAAGTTGTTCCTGTTCTATATCTAGTAAGGCCTGAATTTTATTGTTATCTAAGGGCCACTGTTCTATCCACACTGGTGTATCAGTTTTCCACTGGATAGGAACAGGTGAAAGTGTTGGCAGGCCTTCAACAGCAGCCCTGCCTAAAAAACCGAAGTACTCATTTTTAACCCTAATTGTTGTAAAATGTCTCTTCCCCACAGATTGATGGGGATTTTTTCAACTATAAAAGGAGTAAAAACTCCTGTTTCACCTTCAAATACCCATCTTAAAGGGGTAGCACTAACTTCAGCTGCTATTGATCCTCCTACCCCAGACATGTAGGTGTCTGCCTTAATCTTTGGCCAGTGACTGGGCCAGTTGGCACCTCTGATGACTGTGCGATCTGCACCTGTGTCCACCAGTCCTTCTAATGCTATGCCATTTATATAGATGGTGAGCATAGGTCGGTCAGCTGTCACAGCTGCTGTCCAGTATATTCCTGGGTTTTTCTGCTTGGAGTCCGAACATGGGTGACTGTCACCAGGTTGCTTATTAGGAGTCTGTATCAATAAACCCGATGCTACTACTTCCCCTGGTTGATAAGTCACACATTGTCTCCCTGTGTTAGTGACTGGGATATTATCTACACATTCCCCAGTTTCCCACATCAGTGTATGAATGAACACTGTCTTGTAAGTACTCTCAGGAGGTGAAATGGTCAAGCCTACTGTGCCTGGAGGCAAGGGATCCATAGGTTGGAGAGGAACAGATTTCACCTCTCCAGGGGGTATCTCAATTGTCCCAGCTGCATACAACTCTATCCTCCCTAATTGTAGTCCCTTTCTCCCATCATGTTGCTTCCTGGCTGACTGATTGTGTAATCCCTTTCTCCCCTCAGATGGCTTCCTTGCTGATTGGTCATGTCTGGGTATTGGACTTGGAGGCACTCTCTGGGTGTGGCATCGGCTGCCATCATGCCCCAAGTGTTTTTTGCTTGGGGCCCTGGAGCTGGGCCCCTCATCCCGTTTCCCTGAATCAGTGTACACTCTGATGCCCAATGGAGTCCTCTGTTGCATTTTGGACATGGGGTTTTGGGTCTTGTTCTCCCAGCCTGTTCTCACTCTGTCTCTGTGCCAACATTGAGCTTTCAAATGGCCTACTTTACCGCATTGAAAGCATTGACGAGTCTCTCGGGAAACCCCTTGCCAAAAGGGATCCTGTCTCCCCATGTTGGGATCTTGGGAAGTCTGCACCATAGCCTGGCTATAAAAGGTATTTGTGCCCATTGCGGCACAGCGTCTTATGATCTCCTCTAAAGGAGCATCCTTACGTAGTCCTAGTATAATCCTTCTACAAACCTCATTGGCATTGTCTCTAGCAAGTTGCCTCACCAAAGTGTCTGTTACTTCATTTTCACCATTAGCCTGTATGATAGCTGTCTGCAAACGTGCCACAAAATCAGCAAAAGGTTCATTTGGTCCCTGTACAATTTTTGTGTAGGTCTCACCCTTGTAGTTTTTACTGGGGAGAGAAGCCCATGCTTTGATAGCAGCAGCAGAAATTTGCTCAAATGCTGTTATGGAGTAATTAATCTGTACCAAAGCGTCTGCATAAGAACCTATACCCATTAGTAGGTCATAGGTGATGGAAGTATTAGCTGCATTTTGACTATTTTGTTGGGCTTGAATTCTACAGAGCTCAGTAAATTCAGAAAGCCACAACAAATTTTGTCCAGGTTCTAAGCACACTTTTGCAATGACTTTCCAGTCACTAGGGGTTAAGGTTTCATAAGCCAAATTGTGTATTAACATTTTAACATAATCTGATGTAGCCCCAAAGACAGTGCAAGATTTTTTCAGGTTTTTAAGGACATCCATATTAAAAGGAGCATATCTTCTACTCTCTTGACCTGCAGAATTACGCTGTTGAATCACGGGAAAAATTTGAAGTTTGAAATCATTATCTACTTCTTTTCCATTTTCAATTGCTTCAATAAGCCCTCTTTCTAATCTAGTTACAGGAGTGGGCAGTTGTTGGGAGGGGGGGCTCTGTGTGGGAGGAGGGGGGGGCGCTGATGAGGTCACCGCCCCTCCCACTACTCCTCCTCCCTCCGTCCCTGAAGGTGGAGTGGATGTGGGCTGATCAATAATCTGCTCTCTAGGTGGGGTTGAAATTTCTTCAGGACAATCAGAGTCTACACCCTCAGATTCCTCATTCAAATCCCCTTGCCCTCTGGCAATGTCCTGAGTTTGCCTATCTTCTATCTTTTGTTCCTCACGCTTCCTTCTCTGAGCCTTTTTAGAACTCTTCCTTCTTCTAAACTCTTCTTGATAGCTTAAGTCTAATAGAATCAAGTTGTATAGGTAAAATACCTCTGGGAAAATTTGACAATTCCCATTTTTTGAGTAAAATTCTTTCATTTCAAGTCCCACTAGCTTCCATTTATCTATACGTAGTTTTTCTTCATTTAAGAACCAAGGGGACGTGCGAATCTATGAGTGTAAGAGATTATTCATTTGTGGGATGGGAACAAGTAAACTTTTCTCATCAATTATCTTAATTATATCCTCTATAGCATTGCTAGATGAGGCAGGGGCTGGGGTTGGAGCAGGGTCAGCTGAGGCCCAGGATTTACCTAACATCTGCCCCATCTCAGTTACTAGAGATTGCTGATTTAGTCCTTAACAAGGTAAGTTCCTTATTTCTATTAGAATACTCACCTAATCTCCTGGTCACAGGAGGACTTCGGTGGAAGTAGGGTGCCAGCCACACGTTGGACGCCAAATGCTGGAACTCTATCTTTCCAGAAATCAGCAAGAGTCAGGATCACTAAACGTCTTTATTCTAGATCTTTACCTTTGCCTCCAACGCCCGGTCACGAGTGCAAGTGAGCGTGAGTTCCACCACCCAAGTTTCTCTTGCTCCTCCCACACAAGTCACTTCCCTCTCTTTGTCTCACCAATCAAGTCAGCACAGAACAGCTGGGGAGGGTCAACCTTCAAACAAGTTAATAGGGAACCGTCCAATTGGCAATTAGTCTCACGTGCTTCATCATCCAAGTGCATTGCTCAGTTCTAGCCCTTTACAGATATCAAACAAAATAGTTATAGATAGGTTAAGATTATAATTGTAATATGTTGGAGTGGCATTTTTATGCGTTATCCATACATTATGAGAAACAGTATGGCATAGTGATTAAAGTTGGCTTTGGAGCCAAGAAGATTAAAGTTCAGATCCTATGTTTGTCCTTGGTAAATAACTAATATTTTAGGTCTTAAAAATGCTTTCTCTAACTCTTAAGTATCAGGGCATGTAAAGAATTAAATGGGTGGGGGCAGCTAGTGGGTGTAGTGGATAGAGCATCAATTCTCAAGTCAGGAGGATCTGAGTTCAAATATGACCTCAGACACTTAATATTTCCTGGCTGAATGATCCTGGGAAAGTCCCTTAACCCCAATTGCCTCTGCAAAAAACCGACCAAATAAATAAATAAAAGATTTAAATTAATAATGTATATTTCTTCATTGGACAGCTCCTTATGAAATCTCAGATCTAGTTTAAAATGTTCAAAATAAATAGTCACGTATTAGGGTTCTTTAAATAATGCATAAATAAGGGCATCTATATAGAAAGCATAGCCTCAGAATGCTAGTTCTCCTTTTTCACTGTGTCATTGGGCAAATTACCATTCTGGGCCTTGTTTACCTCATCTGTAAAATTAAGATGCTGGCAGAGATAATCTTTTAAGTGTTTTCTAGTTATAAAATTTTTAGATTGATTTTGGAGCTTAATTTGCCAATTTAAAGTTATTATCTTGCTTTTTTAACAAATGGAGGAGGGAGAGAATTTAGAAAATAAAATAAAATTAAATGAGAGGAAAAAAAAGTTATTTGTTTTTCGTTCAGATTTTTAATCAAATGATAATTTGATAGTGAGAAATACAAGCCTTATAGCCTGATGATTTAAACAGCATATTTTTATAAGTCAGAACATGGGAGCCTTACCATTCTGTGTGACCCAGACATATACTCTGAGCATCTTAAAATCCAATAAACCCTTGTTAAGTGAAATCAATATTAGTCAGTGAGGCATATCTCTGCAGAATTCATCTATTAAAACAGGCTGACAATTTTAGATTCTGAAGTGTTTATTGCTGATTTTTATGTTGAAAAATAATTCAGCTTTAGCGGAGTTTAAAGATGTGTTTGAAAAATTGTTGTACATCATCATCTTTATTGAGTTATAAATAAGAAGTTTTTAAAGAAAAGTCATGATTTACAAGGACATCAATTTAATAAATGTTTAGTGTAGATTGTAAATAGTAATAAACTTGTGGTAAACACCTTATGGACTTTTTATGTTCATCACATAATAGGATTTCAGTATTGTTGTAAGGCAAGCTAGTTCTCTCCCCCTCTGATCCAATTAAAGTGAAAAAGGAGAGTAATCAATATTCCAACAGTTTGTCAGGTAAGCGTTTTCTGATTTAATCATGTATTGCTGAATTGCCAGGGAGTATAAAGGAAACCTCTAACAGTTAGCATAAGTTAAGTCTCCTTCTCCTTTTACCTCTCAAATCACCCACTTCTGCTTTTTCCTCTTCCTTTCTTGGGGGTACTGTCCTTCTTATATTTAGAGAATGAAACTTTAAATTAGGTTGAAATTGACTTGAGATTTGTCATTAGACCTGCCCTTCATAGACAAAATTCTGAATCCATGGTATCATCCCTATTTTCTTATTTGGTATCCCATCACCCATTCCAAGGCCGTTTAACTAAAAGGACTTATTTTCAGCTACTGATATGCTAATCTTTGGTTATTTATTAATGAGAGTCATAGAGTTTGGGGAAAAAATTAGAGTCTCTCTAATCCAATTCTAACCTAAATCATGAATCCAATATTCTAGACAAGTGTTCCTGCTCTGCTGGAACATTTTTTTTTTTTTTTTTTTGGACAGGGAACTCTAATGAGTTCCTTCTGTGGGTGACCATTCCATTTTTGGATAGTTCTGATTATTAGGAAGTTCTTCCTTTTGGTGAATTGAAATCTGCTTTATTACAACTAAGATTCATAGACTTTTGAACTTTTTTTTTTTTTTTTTTTTTTTTGCAAAATTCAAAATTAGTTTTTGGTATGGATGGACTAATTTCATGAGATTAGTTTGTCTTCTCACAGCTTTTCCAACATTGAATTTTTTTTTATCTTTTTTCACCTTAGCCATTTCAGAATCATTTTAATTGTTTCTTTCTGATTGCTAGTAATTTTGAACAATCTTTCAGATAATTGTTGTTTTACTTTTTTTCTGAAAATGAATTCTTCATATCTGTTACATTATTTGAATACTTGATGAAAACTCTTAAGATTCATAACTCATAGATTTTTGTAGCCAAATTTTTATCAGAGATGTTTGATGAAACAGTTTTTCCTCACTCCATTTATATTGTTTTATTTATTTATTTTTTTGTGAGACAATTGGGGTTAAATGACTTTGTCCAGGTCACATAGCTAGTAAGTATTAAGTATCTGAGGCCACATTAGAATTCCGATCCTTCTGACTTCAGGGCTGGTGCTTTATCTACTCTGCCATTTAGCTGCCCTAACCTATTTTTTTTTATTTTTATTTTTTTTTAAATTTTAAAATTTTTAAAATTTTTTAAATATTTTAAATATTTTAAATATTTAAAATTTTAAAATATTATATTTTCTTTTGACTTTCTACATTTATTTTATTGTTAAAGATCTTTAAAATTTTTTATATATTATATATAATATAATTTATATAATAACATTATTATATGATAAAATCCATTTATTTTATGGATTGTTTTCCTATTTATAGTTGTGAAATATATGATCTTTCATTCCTAACTTTTTATATAATATGATTTGTCCAGGTGGACTATATCATGACTTATAAAAATCTGCATTAAATGTATTTTCTGCCAAATTGCCTTCTAGTTTTCACAGCTTTATCTTCTTGTAGCATTATTATTTTATAATAGAGAAACTGAGGTTCAGGAAAGATAAATGAAGTCACGCAATATCTGGGATTTGAACTTCTTAAATGGTACTTTGGTGATTCATAGTATTCATTCATTAGGTATTTCTACTATACATTCAGAATTATTACTATTACTTCTTTCATACTTTCAATACTTTATTAAATCTTTTATAAAAGATCAAACTTTGTCCTTTAAATTTTCCCATTTCTAAGCTAGAATATATATTTCCTTAAAACAATCCTTATATGACATAGCTCCTAGCAACTCTTACACTCTTCATTGCTTCCTCTGTGTATTCTAGAATAGTGACTGATCAGGCAGAAAGAATAGGTGTAGGGTATTTTCATTTTTTAGGAGATTCTTGAAAAGAGAATAAAGTCTTCACTACAAGAGGGAATGAATCCATATTGAAAAAATTTCAGATATTGTAAAAGACAGTGTTAAAGATATTTTTAAATAGGAAACATTATTCAATGATCTTCTGCTCTGCTGGATCCTGTTGTTCTTGAGAGATTTGGACTAGGATCTTTCAGCTGTAGGTGTAGAAACCTATGCTGCAAAGGCTTTTGTGATCCTTAGCATCCAGAAAGTGGGATTAGGGAAGATGAAATGGGAGTCCAACAAGACATGGGGACTGGTTTCTGACACCTAGGATCCAAGAATCTTTACCTACACACATTGAGAAATGTTGCATAAAATCAATCGATTAATCAGCATGTGCCAGGCTGGAAGACATTGAGGATTCAAACACAAAAATCATAGTTCTTTCCCTCAAGAAATATATATATGTGTGTGTATATATACATATATACGTACCCACACATACACATGCTTGCAAGCACACGTGCATGCATATGCATACATGTTTCTGTACATATATATTGGTGTGTACATACACATGTATACACATAATACATGCTATATATATATATATAATTTGCATATATATGTATATATATATATATATGCAAATTAAGTTCAATGTAATTTTTTTGGAGTAGATTCTAGATGCTGGGTGGTAGTTCAGTGTTGAAGATAATGCTTGGGCCAATTGCTAAAGGAAACAAAGAATTTGAAAAGATGTGGGTAAAGAGGAAGGGAAAACTTTATATTTATGGAGACACGGTCAGGGATAAAGCACCAGGATGAAGTGCACTGGGGAGGGACATTTGGGCTGGACTCTAGAGTGTTAGGATGAGGCCAGTGTATAATAAACAAGGGAAAATAGCGGAAGCCAAGTTATAAAGGACTTAAGATATCAAAGAGAAGAGTTTATGCTTGACCTGGAGGTCCTATGCAGTAGTTTATTGAATAGGGGAAGGCCATGGTTAGACTATATTTTCTCTGCCTGTTGCCTATACCTGGAATGTTTGTCCTGTCTCATTTCTGCCTGCTGGCCTTCCTGCCTTCCTCTAAGTTCCAATTAAAATCCCATCTTCTAAAAAAAACAAAACAAAACAAAAAAAACACCAAAAAAACCCCAACATCTCTCAGTCCCTCATAATTCTAGTTTCCCTTATTATTTTCTGTCTTTTTGCATATAACTTATTTGCACATATTTGGTTTTTTTGTCTCCCCCATTTGACTGTGAGCTCCTCGAGCTTCATGTTCTAACCTCAACAGTCAGCACATGTTCTAGTCCTTAATTAAAGTTTACTGACGCCTATACTTTAGAAAAATCATTTTAGCAGCTAAATGGAGAATAGATTGGAGTAAGGAGAGACCTGAGAAAGGAAGAAAGATTTCAAAGGATTTTAAGGCATGTGTATGGGGTGTTCAGGTAGGATCAGCACTGAACCTTTTCTAGAGCTGCACATTTACCTTTGGTGTCTACCTGTTCCTGAACTCCCACCTGTGGCTCCCAGAAGCAGACCAGATAAATCAGATTGAGGGTAATCTGCAGGCCTCAAGCTTGTTGATAGGTCAAGGGTCTGTCTATTCTAAAGCTACTTAAACTGTAGGTTGTGATCCCATATGGGGTGATATAATTGAATTGAGGGGGTTTGCAAAAAATTTGGCACCAGTAAAAGATATCAAATATTCCACTAAGATTTCATTCTTTATGTAAAAATAAAAAAGCATATCTCTCTCATTAGAATGCAAATTTGCTTTCATTTTTAATAAATCATAAAATTATATATATATATCTATCAAATAATTGGTTTAAAATAGGTTTTTATGATTTGTTACCAATAAAGTTTTGATTTGTATACTTATTTTCTATACTTATATTTTCAGGGTTGTATGAAATTTTCTTGGGTGAAAAGGAGCTATGAGTAGAAAAAGATTAAGAAGCCCTAGTCTCTCTCAACCATGTGAAAATTTCCCTAGAGTGGAATGAATGGATGAGAAAAATTTGTTCCAATGGCCATGAGTGCATCTGAAGCAGGTGCTGTGGAGCTCTTAGATTTAGTCAGAGATTGAAAAAGCCAAGGTCATCCACTTAATCCCAGGCCATTTCCAGTAATCCTGATCTTTGCTTGCCCTGACTTCAGTAACTCTAGAAGAGAGTAAAGGGCTTTGTGCAACTCTGCCTCACTTAAAACCAGTTCATGTGCAGGTCATTACTCTAATGTCATTGATTCTCTTCAAAACAAAGAACAAACAACAGGTTTTAGGTCAGAAATGATGAAGACCTGAACTAGAGTGAATGGAGAGAAGGGGTCAGAAATTTAAAACAATGGATGCTCAGAAGAGTGTTTTTTTTTTTTTTTTTTTTTAAAGATAAAGTATCTTATGTATACATATATTGTATTTAATTTATACTTCAACATATTTAACATGTATTGGTCAACTTGCCAAGGAGGGGAAAAATTAGGTTTGGCAGTTGTCAATGTTGTAAAATTACCCATGCATATATCTGGTAAATAAAAACTATTAAATATATATAAAAAAAAGATAAAGTGTCTTGTTTGGACATGTTAAATTTGAGATAGCTAGGGGATGTCTAGTTTGAAGTGTCCAATATATAACTACTGTACTGAAGCTCAGGGATGAGACTAGGGCAGGATATGGAGATCAGTGAGTCATCCACTTAGAGAACCTCTACAAACTGCTGAGAAAGAATAGGGGTCATGATAGATCCTTGGAATATGGCCCCAGGGATGGATATGGGATGGGTGAGGAATCAGTAAAAGGGCAAAGAAACTATCAGCAAAGATAGTTTAGGGAGGAGGAGAAGCAAAAGAACGATTGTTATGAAAACCCAGAGAAGAACTGCTACAGAGAAATCAAGAAACATGAAGATTGAAAAAAGACAGTCAGAGTTAGCAGGTGATAATGTTGGAGAGGGCAGCTGCAGCTAAATGCTGAGGTCAGGCAGAATGTTAAGAAGTGAGTGAATGGGGAGGAAATGAAAACGAGAATGGAGAGCTGTTTCCTTTTTAAGAGCATGGCTGTGAATGGAAGATGATGTCCAGGGTGATAGTTTGAGGGCATGGCAGGGTCTAAGGTTGTAAGGATGGCATGTTTGTAGACAGCAAGGAAGGAATCACTAGATAGGAAGAGATTAAAGCTTAGAAGGAAGAGATGATTATTGGGAGCAATTCAGTAAAAATTGGGAGAGATGAGATGTAAAATATATTGAGAGTTTATTCTTAACCTTGCTGAGAAGGGCCACTTCTTTTTCAGGGCATGGAATAGAGTTGGAGTGAATAGAGCATTTTTGACATGGTATTTTGAGAGGGCAGAGCAGGGAAGTGAACAAGCTTTTATAGAGCACCTACTCCCTGCCAGACACTGTGCTAAGCACTTTACAAATATTATCTCTTGTTTTGAGATTTGGGGAAGAGAGAATTCATGGCAAATGGGCTATATTTTCTCAATAAAATGAGGTAACATCTTTAGCTAAGAGATTGGGGGATGGAATAGGTTATGGAGTCTTGATAAAAGAGGTTTGAAATAGACTTTGGTGAATGAAATAGATTCAGCTAAGGAGAAATGAAAAGATTGACTTGGTATTGTGAGGATCTATTTGAAATTATGTGATGAAAATTTGGAATCAATCAGCTCACTTGAGTGATTTCTTTCAGCTTTCTTCAGTTGCATATGAGTAAAAGTGAAGGAGGCAGAGATGATGGCAGTAACTTAGGGTTTGGGTTTGGGTTTGGGAAGACATGAATAGCAAATAGGATGCTGAAGCAAGGGATTTGAGAATGGAGGATAGTATGGAACTAAGTTGGTTAATGAATGGGATTGTGAATGGGAGCACAGGTGATTTCCTAGGAAGCTACTCAGATAAACTGGAGGTTCTGGTGAAGAGAAAGAACTAAGTATAGGAGCGATGAAGCATAGAGAAAGAAAGATAGAAAATTATGATCAGATAAGAGAATTTCATAGATTTTCATATGGAAGTGAAATATTTGTGGGTATTGGCAAGATCAAGTGTGTTCATCCCTGTGTGCAACTGAACTGAATTGGAGGAATAGGATATGAAGGATGAAGAAACTGAGGAATAAGGAGTTGAGTTTTTAAATCAATATCAGTATATAGGCTAGTGAGCTGTTATATGAAGGTAGAGAAAAACTGCCACAGAATAAATATCACAGACTTTCAAAATTAACTACTGCTGGCCATTTAAACACTACTTATGCTTACCCGAAATAGTGGGATCATTCTTTTGTTGCTCTTCAGTTTGTTATCAGTCATGTCTCACTCTTTGACCCTCTGTGGGGTTTTCTTTGCAAAGATACTAGTGTAGTTTGCATTTCCTTTCCCAGATAAGTTTACAAATGAGGGAACTGAGGCAGAATTAAGTGACTTGCCCAGGGGCACACAGCTAGCAAGTATCTGAGGTACATTTGAACTCAGAAAGATGATTGCAGCATGGCACCTAGTGGCCCCATTCTAGGGAGTGGCAAATTAGTGATTTGCCCGCTTGTTCTCTTAGATCCCCATATTGGAACTGCTTCTATTAAGACAAAGAATTTTGCATCTCTTAAATTAGAAAATGTCACATTTTCTTAGGAAAAATGTTTATGAATAAAATTAAACATAATAGGACTTTGACCCTGTTTTAGGAAATATGTTTTTAATAGGAGCCTTTTGTCAATCACACAATGGTGGAGTTTTTGTTAGTCTAACCTCTCTCTCTTTCTCTCCCTTTCTTTCACTACTGCCTCCCTGTTCTATATAATTTACCTTGAAAGTTTTCAAAAAGGTTTATTGCAGCATATTTTTAAAAGATTTTAAAAAACTTACACAAGAATTTTAAAATTGTTTTTTTAATAAAATAATATAAAAACCCTGAGAATTCTCTTTTTTCCTTTTCCATTCTCATTTACACAGAGCCATCTAGAAGGTCTTATGTTTGGGATGAACAGCCATAACAATAAGAACAGGATTAATATGTCAGCATCTTCTTTTGTTAATACTTTAATCTGGTAACTGTTGCCTTAGTGAAGACAAAATAAACTGAAATCCCCTGGGTGTGAATATTTTGTGCACTATGGTTATTAGTGTTGTGCTTGCAGGAACTGGATCAAAGAGACTGTTTCTAAAGGGTAAAAAAAATTAATATTGATATATAGAATAGTTTTCACATACAGCTTTATTAAAAAAAAGAGCAATTTAATTGTTAGGTGAAAATTGGGAACCTGCTCCCTTTCTTGTTGATATTATGATTATATTGAAGTATCTGATAGTAGAATGTTTTAGTTTAATTATAAAATCTTGAAATGGGAAGAAATTTCAAAAATCAAACTTGAATCTTCTGAATCTTTGCCAATTGCCAATTACTGTCTGCATGACTTTGAGTAAATTACTTAACCTATTCGGGTTTCAGCTTCCTCTTATGTAAAATGAGAGGTTTAGATTAGATTGACTTTTCGTTTCCTTCTACTGAAAGCTCTAGGATCCTGTGATCATCTCAGCTCCTGTCTAAAAACCTTATTGGTATATTTGCATACTTTTCATTTTTGCTAGCGTCTCAGTCTTGCTTTGTTTGACACTGACATTTTCTCGTGTTCCATGAATCCCTAATTTTAAATAACCCACTGTTGTTGTGACCCAAGCATTGCCATTTGAGTTGATATTTGCTCAGATAACTAATGTTGAGATCACTCACTGTAAAAAGGAACAGATGTGTTGTAGGGTGAATAGCAAAGTGTTCTTCTGTATGCATAAAAGAATAAACAAAAGCAGAAATATGGTCTTGGGGTAGAAAGAGGGACAAATCACTGACTGGGTATGCAAAATCTATCTTTTTGAACTTGGGAATTGGCCTTCTGGCTCATTGACTATTCTGGTCCTTATCTAGCACATTCTTGTGCTTAATAACTCTTAATGTTAATTAAGATGACATTTTCCATATAATTATAGCTTATAAAAGCTAGTGAGAACCTTTTTCTAAATAAAAACCACATCATAGTATGAGGACTAAAAAAATTACAGTTGTATGTCTGACGACTGCCATTTTTAATGCTAACGTGCCAGCTGGTGTTCATCTTTCATTTTCCAAGAGGACCAGTGACATCACAGGCTGAATGAAGTTGGATTTAGCTAAGGCAGAACTCCACACAGTCATCAGCCCCACTCTCTACTAGAGTCATCACAGTCCAGTGACAAGACAAAAATCAAAACTGGCTGGTTTGGGATGTAGTTCCTTGGTGTCTTTCATATCTGACCAAGCTCTGGGTGCTCCAAAACACCTGCTTCAGCTGCTGTCATGGCCACTGGAACAAACTGTTCTCCTTCCCCTTCTGCCAGAGGTGGTAGGCGAGGGGGTAATCATTTCCTGGTTTACCTATGGGTTTGAGACGGGTTTGTTTGTAACCTGGCTTAACCTGTCTGCTGTGCATTTCAAAGCTTCTTGGAACCACAGGTGAGAATTGGGTGACAGGTTGTTAGGATTACTAAGTGAGAACTCAGGTTGTCTGGATGGTGACAAGGTGAGAATTCAGGTTTTCTGGACAATTACAAGGTGAGAACTCAGGTTGACTTGATAGAAGGAGCAAGCCCATTGGCTGAAGTGGTTCTTCCCAGAAGCCCTTGCATTATTCCACGCCCATTCTCTGGGAGGATAAAAAGAGACAGCACTGGGCGCAGAGGGCAGATCGGCCTGGAGAAGGATAAGAGCTGGAGGAGATTCAGAGCCAGGATTCAAGAAGAAGACTCTCTGCATTACATCAGGCCTGACGGGGCTCTCTGCAGGAAGGGAAGTCACTTCTTTGGACAAGAGTTAACAGCAACTGCCTGGAGACAACGGTTCACTACAGGAAGAAGAATCTGTCGGAAAGATTTGAGTAGACACAGCAAATCTCTTCCCAGAGAGCGATCCAGCAGCTTCTGGAGACAACAACACGCTACAATGGCTCTCTGCAGGAAGGGAAGTCACTTCTTTGGACAAGAGTTAACAGCAACTGCCTGGAGACAACGGTTCACTACAGGAAGAAGAATCTGTCGGAAAGATTTGAGTAGACACAGCAAATCTCTTCCCAGAGAGCGATCCAGCAGCTTCTGGAGACAACAACACGCTACAATTGGCGTCCACACGTGGGGCAAGGACATTTGCTTATCCTGACAAGAAGAGCTAGACCAGACCTTCACAATTTGGCGCCCGAACAGGGACAGACACGGTCCTGATTCCAGTGGAAAAGCTTCCGATCTAGATCTCAGTCTCTCTGACCCAGAACCGTGAGTAACGAGGAAACTTTGTTAAAGATTAAGTGAGTGTGCTAATAGATAAATAAGGAACTTGTTAAGGACTAAACCAGGAATCTCTTATAGCTGAAATGGGGCAAACACCTTCTGTTCAAGGAAAATGTTTAGAGAGCATCATCAAGGTTATGAAAAGCCAAGGATTGATTATAATTTTAGAGGAGATTACTGAACTTTTAAGAACTGTGAAGGTTATATGTCCTTCTTTTTCTCTGGAAGAAGAATTGGATCCAGATGAATGGGAATTAGTAGGAAAGCAATTAGGTGAACACTACAATTCCAGGCCAAACTCAATTTCCAAAGATACAATTCATATATACAATGTAATCCAATTGGCTTTAAACAATGTTATTCTAAAGGAAGAGATGAAGGAGCAAAATGGGGAAGTGTCAACTAAACTAGGTGAAAAGGATGAATCAGATAACAATGAAGTTAAGTACAATTCTGAGCAACAGGAGCACCTCCCATCTCCTCCCTCAATTAACCCTTCATGGGTGGAGCAAGAAGGAGGAGAGGAAGAGGCAGAAACACAAACAGAATTGCCTGTGAAGCAGCTTAAGCCTATGACAAGATTAGAAAAAGCATTGGTTAAAGCTAAGAGAGAAGGACAGGATATAAGTGATTTTATACATGCATATCCTGTGATTGAAAATATTGATTCTGTAGGTCATAAAATGAGAAGATATGCACCTTTAGATTTGAATAAAATTAAGGATTTGAAAAAAGGTTGTACCCTTTATGGGGCTACATCAGCTTATGTCAAAATGTTACTAGATGGTTTGTCTTATGAAGTCCTAACCCCAAATGATTGGAAATCCATAGCAAGGATATGCCTGGAACCTGGAGAAAATTTATTATGGCTTTCGGAATTTCATGAATTATGTAAAATTCAAGTCAGATGCAATTTGGAAATAGGAGTTAACACACAATTCACTTTTGAGCACTTAGCTGGTGAAGGTCAGTATGGAGAGAATTCGGAACAGATTAATTATACCATGACAATATATGAACAAATTGCTAAGGCTGCAATAAAAGCTTGGGGTGTCCTTCCTGGACAGAAAGATCGTGGAGAGGCTTTCACTAAAATACAGCAAGGTCCCAATGAACCTTTTGCAGATTTTGTGGGACGTTTGCAAACTGCTGTCAAAAGAACTATTGGAGAAAATTCAGCTACAGAAATAATGACCAGACATCTGGCTAAGGAAAATGCCAATGAGATTTGCAAAAGAATTATATGGGGATTAGACAAAGATGCTCCTTTAGAGGAGATCATAAGACGCTGTGCTACAGTGGGAACAAATGCTTTTTACACCCGGACAATGATGAATGTGGAAAGACAGGGTCCCTCATGGCAAGGGCCTTCTAGAGAAACTCGGCGATGTTTTCAATGTGGAAAAATTGGACATCTAAGAGCTCAGTGTAGGTATGGAGATACAGTGAGAAGACAGGGTGAGAGAAGACCTAAAACCCCATGTCCAAAATGCAACAGAGGACTCCACTGGGCATCAGAGTGTAGAATAATTCAGGGAAATGGGATGAGGGGCCCAGGTCCAGGGCCCCAGGCAAAAAAGACTTGGGGCATGATGGCAGCTGATGTTATACCTAAAGAGCCTTTAGAAGGCCAGGACTCTGATTTAATCAATCAGCAGAGAAGCAATCACATGGCAGAAAGGGATTACCTGATAAGTCAGTCAAAAGGCAATCAGATTGCAAAAATGGATTACACTTGGGGAGAATACAGGCCTTTTAAACCAACAGGGCTGTGCCCAGTGCAAACAACTCCAATGTAATTGTCAGATGATGAGAAGAGATTTAGAAAGTGGTAAATAGAAGAAAATTAGGTAGGTTAACTGCCTGGGAGAGAGGGTTTGCTTGTATTTTAACAGACAGAAGAAAACAGATGAAGAAGGAAATAGATGGGTGGCAACAAGCACCTGGAGAGAGATAGAAAAAGAGAAAGACCTCAAAATAAAGGAGAAGATCTAAGAAACATCTGACACTGAAAGAGCATGGATAATAAGAAGACTGTTAAAGAACTTTAAAAACCAGCAGGAATCATTGGACTTCCTCACGCAAGATGAGAATAATGGACAATGGACTTATGGACATTTATAAATTTTCAATTTATGATTATGTTATATACTTCTAGCATGTGTTATGTTACTATGTTACTATGTGCTTATGTAATTCATGTAATTATCTGTAATACTTCCCATATTGATGGATTTATGTTTCAAGGTCATTTATGTAATTATCTGTAATACTTCCCATATTGATGGATTTATGTTTCAAGGTCATGACTGTCCTATGTTCTAAATCAAAAGAAAGGGGGAGATGTTAGGATTACTAAGTGAGAACTCAGGTTGTCTGGATGGTGACAAGGTGAGAATTCAGGTTTTCTGGACAATTACAAGGTGAGAACTCAGGTTGACTTGATAGAAGGAGCAAGCCCATTGGCTGAAGTGGTTCTTCCCAGAAGCCCTTGCATTATTCCACGCCCATTCTCTGGGAGGATAAAAAGAGACAGCACTGGGCGCAGAGGGCAGATCGGCCTGGAGAAGGATAAGAGCTGGAGGAGATTCAGAGCCAGGATTCAAGAAGAAGACTCTCTGCATTACATCAGGCCTGACGGGGCTCTCTGCAGGAAGGGAAGTCACTTCTTTGGACAAGAGTTAACAGCAACTGCCTGGAGACAACGGTTCACTACAGGAAGAAGAATCTGTCGGAAAGATTTGAGTAGACACAGCAAATCTCTTCCCAGAGAGCGATCCAGCAGCTTCTGGAGACAACAACACGCTACAACAGGTGAACACAAAGTGAATGAGCAGCCTGAAAAGGGCTCAGCAAGCCCTCACCCCAGAGGTTCTGGTCCACCTTGAATGCCCCATAAACCCCAACAGGCCAGTGTCATTTTGTTGAGATACTTGGAGAAATGTGTTGTCTATAAAATCCATGTTTTGATATGCTCTCTGCTGCTGGGAGTTACAAGCTATAATAATTGTTGGTGTGGCCTGATTGTTCTACCATGTTCAGGGTCCTCATAATTCCTGATCAAAGTACACAGTGTCTTAAAAGTCTTCACATTTGCTTGATATCATAGGCATTCTCCTGTTATGTGATGATAAATGGATGTATTAAAATGCTTTCTGTGAATTACTCTTCACATTTAAATATGCTGATATAGAGGGTTAGCTCTAAAGAATGAGCTATCATTTTTATAGGTTGCAAAGACATTTTCCTATTCTAAGTTCATAGCCAGAAATATATATTTGAAAATATCTCATTTCTTCCTTATATAAATAAAATGCAGTTTCATTGTACATTTTAAATTTTAAAAGAATTTGTACAGAAACAAGAGCTTCAAAATTTACTTTTATTGTCTCCACTTTATCCTGCGTATATCTTGTAAATACTTGGTCATTGACATTTTGTATTTCTTAATAGATTGTGAGCTTCTGGAGAGTAGGGATTCTTTTTTGCCTTTTTTTCTGTATTCCCAGTCCTTAATATGGTGCCTGACATAGAGTAGGTGTTTATTAAATGATTATTCACTGTGACTGAATGAGAAGAATGGAAGAAATAAAAATGGACAGGTAGAAATGTAGATTGAGGAAAGGGGCCAAATATGAATGCTCAGTAGTGATCATATGGTAGAAATGCAATGGAAAAAGCATTGGATTTGGAGTCAGAAAGACCTGCTCTTATGACCTGTATGAAGCTGGGTAAATGACTTAACTGCAATGGGCCTGTTTTCTTATCTGAAAAATGAGGTTGAGGCAGCTAAGTGCAATGGATAGAACACTAGGTCTGGATTCAGGAGGACCTGAGTTCAAATTTAGCCTCAGACACTTCTCTTGGCAAGTCACTTAACCCTAATTGTCTGCAAACAGACAAATGAGGAGGTCAGAATGGGTAGCCTCTAAGGTTCCCTTTCAGCTCTAACTCTCTGATCCTATGAACCTATGAGTTATTGAATTTTATAGCAAAGATTTCCTTGTGATAATGCTACTCAGGGGGGAAGTCTGCCAGTTTTGGAGATGGAAAGAATTGATTTCAGTTTGTGACCATAAGGAAGTCACAAACTGCTCAGGACTCCAGGACACTCTTTCAGACAATAAAGTACAAACAGATTTCCTTTCTCCACTATTAGAAAGACTTCCACACCGGGGGTTCCCTATACAGATAAATTCCCCACAGCTTGGAAACACCTCATTCCTCCTCCAGAAATATTTTTATAAATATGATACCAAGTTTTTAATATGTTTTTGTGTGAACTTTGAATTTTCTTCAGCTGGCCATTTTTATTGGTCTGTTCTTTATAACATTAATAATCATTCTAGTAATAAAAAATATCAGTTAAAATGGAAGCAAGCCCAATGGATAGATTATTGAATTTGAAATCAGGAAGACCTCAGTTTTCTCATCTGTAAATAGAAGTAATAATAGCACCTAGCTCCCAAGATTATTGTGAGTTTCAAATGAGGTATTATAAAGTGCTTTGCAAACCTAATAGGGTTATATAAATGCTAATATTCAGAGTGACATCATGATCTAGTAGAGAGAGCTCAGACTCTTAGGTATCCAGGAATCAGTTGCCATGGGATCCAGTGCTATCAGTTAACTTCTCTGTTCTTGTTTTTCATCTGCAAAATGGGTGGCTGCACAGGGATGCTGCTGATATATGATATTCCCCTGTATAAATTGATGAAACAAGGGATGCTGTGATGATTGTTAATATTGATAGCGTTTGAAACAGAATACTTTAAATTAGGCTGACAACTAAGAATGGGGATCCTAATTTATTCCCCTCATTTTATAGTTGAAGAAACTGAAGCCAGGAGAGATTAAGTCAACATCACACAAATGATAAATTGGAAGCCAAGATTTGAACCCAGGTTCTTTGATACCAAGTTCAGCATTTTTTCCATTGGATTACATTGCCTTCCAATTAAAACCTGTTCTATTGCCTTATTCTTTGGATTTCTTTCAACAAAATTATCAAAATGCCATCTTCAATAGTCTCTATTCATTGTAATTTGTGCCTGGAAAATGTTAATATTCATTTGATACAGATGCTATTGTTTTTATTCAGCCTCTCACAACCAAATTGATTCCTGATACCCTTAGGAATGGAAAGTCTAATGAATTTGGCTCTGACTGGCTCCCTTGATTAGCATTTAGTCGGGTTTGTTTTGCCTGTGGGTTGTGGTTGGAGTAACTAATGAACCTGTTAAACTCTGTGCACATACAGAATGCCATAAAAATATTCAGAGGGACTGAATACTTCACTAGTGGGAAGAGGTGGAATAGAAGCAATTCTGCCATTAAGCTCCTCCACCATCACTTTAGCCAAGTAGAGCATTCAGAGACAAATATTACAGAACAATAAACACTTTGCACTTGGCTAAGTCAGCAAGCAAAAATGGAAAATAATTTTAATTTCAGATTGAAAATTTCTACCAAAAGTGAATATTCTTTTCCCCATAATCAGTTATTGAAATGTTTAGATCATTGAAGAACTTGCAGTTGGGGGTTTCAGACAGCTTCACAAAGATTATGGTATCTGAATTGTATCTTGGCAGTAAGGAAGAGTTTAATTTATTATTGTAAATGGATATAACTAGGAATTCTAGCATAAGGGAAAATTCATTTTATTATTGTTATTATACCAGTGAATACTACTTTTTAGAATGTAGGAAGATTTTTGGTAGAATCATCCAGTAGCAAAAGAATGCTAAGTTCAGTGGTGAATGGGTTTATTCCATTAGTGTCTGAAAGGTAAACCTACTGCCTTTTTCAGATCTGCCACCATAATTCCATCCTTTCTAGATCCTTACTGCTATCATTTAGGAACTTCTAGGTCACTCTCCTGCCTTTTTAATACATGTTGGACCTGCCTCATGTTCTTATTCTCTACTTGTTCACTCTGGCCTTTCAGGTCCTCGTGACCCTTAATTCTTATGACTTATTTTCTGACTACCTCAGCCATTCAAAGTAGTGATCCACCTCTGAGTTCCGTTTCTCCTCATCTTTTACAGGGATATAGGCTTTGCTATGAGAAGATAGGCCAGAGAAAGCAGTCTGGCCATAGGACCCCTGACTAGGGCAGTTATTGTGGGGATCAAGCAATAGAGCAGGATTGTAATGGAGGAAGGGAGGAGGGAAAGCATTCCTTCTCTCAGTCCAGATACTGTGCCTTAGGTCAAAACCTTGCTACTGTGGCCCACCACTAATCCTAGTTCTGATTCTAATATGAATGAGTCACTTACCAAAAAACTTAAATTTTTCTATCATTTGAATTCTACCAATTTTGATTTATCAAAATTCATGTGATACTTTTCCTGTAATTCAAAAAATATATATTGTTCACTGATATAAAAACCAATAATAATAACTCTTTCAGGAAGTCTATGAAGCACTTTATATAAATGAATATTGTATTTCTTACCTTCTCAACAGTTAGGGGAGAGAGGAAAGTAAAAAAATAATTTAAACCTGAAAATTAAAAAAAATTAATAATTAATAAATAAAAAACAAAGAATACCTGAGATGGAATGAGTAGATTTAATTAATTGGGAGGGAACCCCATATTTGGTAAGATTGGACCTGGTAGTTGTAACCTTTCTCAGATGCAGTTACTTCTGATATCTAGGGCACCAGCAATGTTCAGGGCCTAATACTATAAGCCTCACATGTGTTGGACTCTGATATTCACTATCACCCTTAAATTGGATCCTTAGCTACTGTTTGAGTAAGAAAAGACCCCAGTGGTTTGTGTGATGGCCCTGAGGGCTTTGTCCAGCATTTATAGGAATCAAAAAGGTCTATAGCTATTGCTGTTGAGGAGTGACTTGTGTGGCCTATCTGTCCCTTTACTCAGTTATTCCGTAATGTGTATGTAGGTAATAGAGGCCTTGTGTGAGATTGGGTAGCTGTAGCAATACAACACATTTTTTCAACTAGAAAAAAAAAAAACAGTTCTAAAAGTATCTTACCATTGTACAGAACATTTGTATTTGAAAAAACACAGAAATCTAGTTGGAAATAGTTCTATATTTAGAGGCATGAGCCTTGGATTAAAATCAGGAATGTGAGGTCACACAGCCTCAGCTAGCATCCTCATGTCTGAGGTTTGGAACTATATTACAAACTCCACCTGGGGAAGGGTCTAGAAAAGGTGTCTTAAACACTTCTAGGAATTTAGTATATCTGTTATCACTGAAATGACCAATTTCAGCCTTTTCCGTCTCTGGAAGAAAACAACACTGAATGACTAAAAGCAATCTGCCCAAGCAGCTGCTGTATGATGAGCTGAAACAGAATAAGTGCAAAACCAAATGGGGAAAGTTCTAAAAAGGCACTGGCACAAATGTTTACAACTGAGCAACTAATAAGATGGAATGTTTGTTAAGCACCTGCTATGTGCTAAATGCTGGGAATATAAAAAATGAAAAAAAAAAACCTCAGAAAGAAAAATCCTTTTCTTTCAAGGAGGATTGTAGAGAGGAGAGACTAATGCACAGATAACCACAATACAGGTCAGAAAGTGATAGTGAAGGAGAGGTCAAGCCACATAACTTGAAAGATCCAAGGATGGGAAGAGAATCAATACTAGCTAGGTCAATCAAGGGAGGCTTCTTTGAGGAATCAGCATCTGAGCTAGGTCTGAAGGGGGTAGGAGAAGAATGTTATCAAATGGAAATGGAAGAAGGGGGAAATCTGTTTCAGGTTGAATGATGGACTGTGCATAAGTATGGAGCTAGAAGAGGAACATAGCAGGAGATTGGGAAACAGTGGTTAGAATAATTTTTCTGGCAAACTGGCAAAAAAGGTTTCGTATTGAAATCAGGATGGAAAAGATCTAAACCAAACCAAAAGAACTTGTGTCTTTTTGCAAGGCAAATCTCAAAGGACATAGAACATGTAAAGCACTTTGCAAACCTTAAAGCACTATATTAATTATTATCATTATTAGAAATTCTAAGAACTGAAGGCTAGGAGCCATTACAGAGTTATGTTGGCAAAGAGAGAGCCAGAAGATAAGCCGGTTTTCAAACAGTTACAAAGTCCAGGAAAATTATAAGAAGAAAACTGATTTCAGAAATATTATTTTGAGATAGAATCAAGAGGACTTGATACCTGATGAAATGCTGGGATGGAGAGCAGTAAAGAATCATGTTAAGATTTGCTGTGATTTTGAACTTGAGGGAACAGTGACATTCAGCAGAAAAGAAATTAGGAGGAGTGGAAGATATTGGAGGCATGATAATGATGATGAATTCTCTTTTGAAAATTGGGATTTGAGGTGTCACATGGGATATCCAAACTGACATATCAGGTAGGCAGTTGGAAATGTGGAACAAGAGGTCAGAGTTTCAGATACAGATCTGTGAGTCATCTGCCTAGCTGATAATTGAAAGTGTGGGTGTAGATGAGATTGCCAAGAAGAAAATACAGAGGAAAAAAAAGGTCAAGGAAAGAGCTTTACCTAATGACCACACTCAAGGAAGCCAGATAAAGAAATGACAAAGAATGGTCAGAGGTGGAGGAACAGAAAAGTACAGTGTTAGAAAAGTTAAGCAGTGAGAGAATATTTAGGATGAGCATAGAAGTGAATGCCAAATATAGGGACCTAGAAGAAGCCATTAACTGTCTGTTAGGAGGTCATTGGTAACCTTGGAGAAAACAAACATTTTAGTGGTAGGAACAAAAATCAGTTTGGATGGTTTTGAGAATGAACCACTAAGTGAGGGAGTAGGGGTGTGCATTTCTGTATGGTATACTCTACTTTGTAGATTAGCAATAAAGGGAAAGAGAGAGGGGATGTGAACACATATTCAAGAAATAACATTTTTAAGATGAGGAAATGTGGATGTGTTTTTAGACAGAGAAGAAGCCAGTGAAGAGGGAGAAGCTAAATATGTGTGTGTATCTAGTTATATATATACACACATATGCATATATTTACACAATACATATGTGTACATATTAAAAGTGCTTTATCTGAAATCAAAAAGTCCTGATTTCAGCATCATATACTTACTAGTTGTGAGATCCTGAGCAAATTACTTAACTTTTATCTGTTTCAGTTTCCTTATTCGTAAAATGGGAATAATAATGGCATCTTCTTACCAGGATAAAATGAGATAATATTTGTAAAGCATTTTGCAAAGTTTAGTGTGCTACATAAATGCTTAAATTGATATTATATAGTCCTTGAAGTAGATGGATTTAGGGATATGGATTGAGTAGTAACATCAGAGGAAAAGACAGAATGTTCTTAATGATAACTTGAAGCAATGAAGTAGAGGAGTTATGAATCCTCACCATGATTGACCTGTTTTCTTAGCAAATAGGAAACAAGATCATTTGTTGAGGGGTTGGTAGGATGCAGCTTGAGAGGAGGTTTTGAATAGCTTTTGAGAAAGGTGAGGTAATGAATTTGTAGGTTGCTAAAAGGATTGCTGTATAGCCTTGTGAATTGAGTTAAGATTAGGGAGCATATGTTTATGATGAATAGTCACCGACTTCCTTTAGTAGCATTTTATTGCTGGGATGTAGGAACAACAATAAAAATATTGCTACTATCAAATGCCTTATAGAGATTTTCCAGGATTGCGGATGTTCAGGATAGAAACAATAAAGGTCTAGGGGCAAAGGACTCAAAGATGGATGAGATCCCCGAAACTAGTTAAATGACCAAATATAAGGTCAAAACTATGAAAGGTGGGAAATGAAACCAGGACAGAGGTGATGGACTGAAAGAATGGAGAGGAATCAAGGGTTCCAAGGCTCTAATGAAAGAAGACTTCAGTAATTCAGTCAACAAACAATTAAGTGCTTTATAGTCATTAGGCACTAAGTTAAGTGCCTGGGGGGGCGGAATAGAAAATAAAAAATGGTGAAAACATGATCCCTGTCCTCAAAAAACTTATATTGCAATGGGGCAAGTGTTGCAAACTCTATGTGTCCAAATCAGGGCTCATTTTCTTTCTTTTTAAACCCTTATATCTTCTGAAACATCTGTTATTCATTCAATCAAATACTGAGAGTTTTGTTATCTTTGTTTAATGTCAGTTTACAACTTTGGTGTCACCCTCAACTCTTCATGCTCACCCCACATATCTGTTGACAAATCTTGTTTTTACCTTTACAACATATCTCATGTACATTTTTTCTCTTTTCAATTACTAGAATTTTTATTAGTCTCTTTCTCCTACCCCTGAGAACATTAAACATATCCCCTACCTTCACCCCCTCACATCCTCAACATTTCTTTTAATACATTGTCAACCTAGTTCAGCAAAACAAATCCCCATATTAGTCACATCTGAAAAATTTTATCACTTTTTGTGCTCTTAGTTCATTATCTTTGTCAGCCATTCTTTTAAACTTGTGTTTTATCATTAAGTTGATCAAATTTCTAAAGTCTTTCAAAGTTGTTTTATATAAATGTGTGTATATGTATATTATTGTATAAATTGTTCTCCTAGTTCTGGTCATTTCATTTTGCATCAGTTCATTTAGTTTCCTCTTTCATCGTGTTTTATAATATTCCATTGCAATAATATGCCTTTGTATGTATGCATCATATTTTGTTTAACCATCCCTCAACAGAAAACTCATTTATTTTCCAATTCTTGGCTACTACAGAAAAAAAAGTATTATAAAAATTTTTGTACTCATAGATCTCTTCCATCTTTTATTTCTTTGGGATATGTTCTATGCGATATATAGTTGTTAATAGTTTAGCTAAGATAAAAGGTATGTACAATTTTCTAACTTTCTAGGCATAGCTCCAAATTACTTTCCAGAATGACTGGAAGATTTCACAACTCTCCTAACAGTACCGGTTTCTCCTCAATTTTTCTAACATTTGTCATTTTCTTTTTTTATCTTCTTGGCCAGGCTTGTAGGTCTGAGGTAGATATTCTAAGTTGCTTTAACATTATTCCTCAAATTACTAGACATTTGGAGTATTTTCCCCATAAGATTGTTGATAGTTTGGATTTCTCCCTTTGAAACCTGTCTGTTTATATCCTTTGATCTACTGGGGAATGGCTCCTGGCTTCTTTTAAGACTCAGCTAAAATCCCACCTTGTACAGGAAGCCTTTTCTGTCTTTCCTTTCCCCACCAGCTTCCAATGTCTCCCCCTGTGACATTATCTGCCATCTATTTTGCATATGTGTGCCTAGTTATTTTCATGTTTGTATCATCTTTAGAATATGATTTCCTTGAAGATGGTTATGATTTTGTTGCCTTTCTCTGTATCACTGTCACTTCAGTCAGCCAAATAAGATTCCTGAAATCAGGATGACAGTTCAAATTCTGTCACTGACCTTTATTAGCTGTTGTGACTGTAGGCAAATCCCTTAACTCTTTTACACCTGTTTCTTCATTTGTAAAATGGTAGTAATAATAATAATAATAATAATAATAATAATACCTGCCAGGATTATTTTGAGGATCAAATGAGAATAATATTTGTAAAATTCTTTGCAAACCTTAAAGTACCATGTAAATGCTAGCTATTATCCTCCTCCTTATTATTCCAGCACCTCCCAGAGAGCTTGAAACATATTAAGTGCTTAATAAATGTTTGTTGGTGATGTAAAGAGCACTCTAAAATACTTATTGAAGTGAATTGTGTTTTTTAGAAGCTCAAGTACTTTTTAAAAGTAGGAAGACTCTATATTGTCTTTGGGGAGAGGAAAGCAATGAACATAATCACTTATGAAATTGTAGACTAGTTAACTTATTTACTTGAATAGTACAGTAAAGCAAATCATGAGACTATGATGAAATGTTATTGTAAAAACACTCCCCTTTTAAAGAAAAAACATATTTATTAGAATATTAAACTGAAAAGAACTTGACAGACTATATGAATAAATTGGAAGCAGTGACCATCTATCTGAACTTCATTAAGTTTTAAATTTTTTTTTTATTCTTCACATGACATTCTCATCACTAATTTAGGAAGATATAGATTATACCATATTGCACAATAACCTGGAAGGCTATGTTATAATGGAGATTATTGAGGATACAGTGCTAGCCTCTGGGAAAACTTATTGAATATGGTTTATCATGAAGGTCAGTCTTGGGGCTCTTTGTAGCTAGAGCAAATACAAAGTAGACAAAAACTACATACTAAGTGAATTTAAGATATTGAAAGATTGGCTCATTACTCAGACAGAGCATGTTGTTTCTAGTCCAAGGGCCACAGCTGTTTTAATGGCTTCAGCTACTTTTTTCACTCCTTTTTGCTTCACTTCCCTCAGATCTAAAATAGTTATAACATCAGCTTGTATTTACTGAGTATGTGACTGAATAGAGAAAGGGAAAAAAAGAACATAAGGATGCTTTGAAAAAAGTCAAAAGGATCCACAAAATCATGTTTATTCCAAATTCCAAATTAATTCCAAATTTTCTGTCCAAGTTGGACAGGTGAATGATTTACAACAGGGCTTCGTGAATTAAAAATGTCACAGGATAATCTAAAAGTTTTATGTACTTGTATATACTCACATAAATACAGATGTAGTGTTTTTCCCTAGCAACTTTACATTTCTGGATTATATAGTACTTAATCAACCATTCAATAAATAAGCATTTAGTAAGTACCTTCTGTATTCCAGGTCTTATGGTATGCACTGAGCATGCAAATAACGGGCCGGGAATAAACATTTATTAAACATCTTTCATATGCCATGCTAAGTTTTTGCTGTTCAGTCTTTTTCAGTTGTATCCAACTTTCTGGGACCCGTTTTGGTATTTTTTTGACAAAGATGTTCTTCTCTAACTCATTTTATAGATGAGGAAATCAAGGCAAATGGGATTAAGTTGACTTGCTCACAGCTAGTAAGTGTCTGAGGGCAGATTTGAACACAGTTCCTACTTCCTCCAGCCTCAGCACTCTATCCACTTCACCACCTAGCTGCTAAGTGCTTTATAAAAATCTCACTTTATCAAATATAGCAGATGAAGCAGTTCTTGTAAGGACATGGTCCCAACGGTAGGACTCCTTGGGTCAGCTTCCTGAGGATTAACCTTGCCAAGTTTGGAATTGCTTATCACCAACAAACTAACAGCTATGGAAATTCATGAAAAAGATAACATAAAATGGCATTTACTGGAGCTCTATCCCCTTCATCTTCTGCAGTTATGGTGAGAGACTAGCAAAAAAGGAGGCAAAGGACGTTAAAAATCTCAGCACTTAGACAGTCTATAAGCATTAATTTTTGGTTCTCTGAAGGTGAATTTTTTTCTCCAGTGCTCACATCTTTTCAGAGAAGTTGAATCCTATGAATCTTGACATTCTCTCTGTAGGTGAAACCAGAAGATGAAAGGTAAATGTCAGTAAATGCAAGGAAGGCTCATGACCATCCTTCGAATGTAAGTAAATAAAGGAGCTGGTGGAGCAGGTTTTAGGCTTCATTCAAGAAAATTAAAAAACCTGATCACTTTCAAAGGACATATGTTCATATGATATTGCAGTGCTTGTGACAGACATTTGTAAAAATGTCACTATGAAGAGGAAGGCAGGTCACGTACCTACATCATTTGTGAGGGCGGGGAAGTGGAGAAATTCTGTGAATAACTTGATGTGATCTTATCTATTTCTTCAATGATTACAGAGTTCCCTGTGCTTGCCCGCACTGCAGTTGCTGCCCATGGTCCATACCCGTTAGTTCACTATGTGGCGACTACTCGTCAGGCCAGCAAATTCCCCCCTTCTTTCTCTGATTCTCCACCTCTCACTCCTTATCTTTGGCATCCTCTCTTAAGAGTTTATGTGTCCCTGACACCATCATTGTCCCCTTTCTTCTTTGGAGGCAACATGTGGCAACATGGATGGCTTCCGAGCTCCCTTCTAAATCTGTGATCCTGTTACCCTGCCTCATGCACCACCATTTTCCCACTCAACCAGGTTTACTGCCCTGGAATCAGTGTTCACTTTACCCCATCCTCCCCCTTCAATCAGTTGTCCTTATCCAATTTTGTTGTTTCTACCTCCACACTATTCCCTTTCTCCACACATAACACCCACATTACTTAGTTCAATTCTTCATCATCTCTTGCCTGGAATATTACATGGGCTTACTTATTACTTTCTTTGGTTCCTAACCTTCCATTTTCCAAACCATCCTTCACTTGGATGTCAACATAATTTTCCTAAATCATGTATATCCAACCATGCCATTCAAATGTTCTTCAATGACTTATTATTGTATCTAGAATAAATTACATACTTTCTAGCTTTTCATTTAAAAGCTTTCTCAATTTGTCTCTCGCTTACCTTTAAAGAATTATTTCATACAACTGTCTTTCATATACTCTATATTCTTGCAAAACTGACTTATTATCATCTAAAATTGTCATTTATTTTGTATAATCTGTCTCCCAGCTTGGATTACATTCCCTCTTCACCTCAGCTCCTTAAAATGTTTCAAAACAGTTTTTGTGACATCGTCCAGAAAAGGTTTTCATGGTATACCCTAAATTTATTTATCTGTATAAGTAAAAATTGTCCTCTTACCATTAGTAGCATTCAGATTTATTGAGAGCAGGTACTACATTAAAAAAAACTAGCTTTACATATAGTAGACACTTAATAAATACTTTTTTGATTAAATTAACTAATGTCTACTCATTAATATACCATACCATAAGATAGCAAATGTTAATTAAATATTTGTTTTATAAGAGCATTATTTTTCCTCTTACAATTTGATAAGGAATTTTAAAAAATGGTTTGAATGGTCCAGATCTCATACATTTATATTTGAGTTGATATTTTCTTTTTCTCTCAAAAAATTACTTTAATATGCACAGTCATTTTGATTCAGTGAACCCTTGTGGGTATATATTTTCATTAATAATTATGCTATTTTTCTCAGAGAAAAGCATTTTTCAAAAGAAAAGGCTGATCCAAAATGTCTGTTTCAATTTTTTCCTGAGTTTATTCAAAATTCTGCTCAACATCAAGAAAAACATTCAGTCCACTGGGAAACAATAAATAACAATTCTCAGAGCATTTGGCACTTAATTGGAAAGCTGAGAAAGCAATTAATAGGTTAATTAGGGACTTTTAAGAAGGAACTCTTTCACAGAATTGGAAAAGAAAGGCATAAAAAATGTCCTGACTGATTGAACACTTTTATCTTTCCTTTCCTTGGACATTGTCAGGAACCTTTTAAGGACTAGAGAAGATGGCAACATTCTGGGCATTAGGTCCTGATGAAGGAGGGGGAAAGAGATAGACATAGTGGTCAGAGAATGGATATATATTTGCATATATTTGAAAATTATTTAATTTAGTGCTTCAAAGATCCATGATCTTGTCATTGTGAATGATATCCCTCCCTATCAATGGAGCTCACAACCAGTTACCTTATTAAGTATTTTGTAAATGATTTTCATTGGGTGTATTCTTGAAACTAAAAGAAAAGGACAAAAGAGAAATTGAACACTGAATGACTAACCTTCTAAAGAAGCCTCTCAGAACTTATTTGTTCTGACACAACCCACACTAGTGGATCAGTAGCCTCTCTTCAGAGCCTTTCCTGCTTGGAGGAGCTGGAGAAGTTGTGTTGCATTCACAGGGCTTTACTCACACTAACCAGGGTCACTTCTGTGCCGGGTGAAGGCCTAAGTAAGGAAGCCTCCCGTTATGTACCAGTAATGTGGATGAGGTCTGGGAGCCCATTGGGCTGCATACTAACTTCATTAGGGTATGTGATACCCCAGGCTCGCCTTAATTGGCTATGTCCAGAGGTATCATGCCTTATTCAGCATTCTCGGGTTATCCATCTCCACATCTGATATTGCATGACTACCAGTGAGACATTGGACCCATATGTCACTTATTTGTTGCTTTTACAGCATGACAAGTCTCTTCTGTTTCCAGTAATTAATTTCTCTGATATCTTTTTAAAATACTTTTCCTGGCTCAATTCTGCATAAAAATTCATGTAGGTGTGTGTGTGTGTGAGTGTGTGTGTGTGTGTTGTTTATGAATAACACAATAATCACCATTTGTGAAGAATTGAATTTATAATTTATTAAAAGTGTAATAGAAAGGGTCATGATGGGCAAGAGTAAGCACCTATATATTACCAAGGAACAGTTGGTCAGGAGATAACTTTATATTTAATTTATATTTAATATAATTGCATATGTTGAATGGATTGGTCACAGGACTGACAGATGGATTGCTGGCTTCTATTAAGTTTACAAATATTTTGGGAAATGCTGAAAGTAAGTGCTAAATGTGATAATGTTAGTGATGTGATGATATTAGAGGAAGAGAGTGTGCTAAATAATCCCATTGTCAGCTTTCTTGTCAACACCTGTTGTCTAAAAGCTGTTCCCATGATATCAGTAGCCATGTTTATAAAATTATGATGATGATAATGAAGGCAGACTGACAGTGGGTAGAGAGCTGGCCTTAGAACTAGGAAGATCTGGATTTAGTCTGTGCCTGGGTTTGTAAGCTTGGGCATATTAGTTGACCTTTCAGTGTTTGTGGCAACTTTGCTAAAATATAACTTGTAAAGAAAGTGACTGAATTAATGGAAGGAGTTTCATTTAGGACTTCTCTATTCCAGTGATAACACAGGGCTGGTCTCTGTCTGATACTGTGTTCATGGGTTATCTCCCTTGAGACACTCTAAAATAATGGCATTCCATAGGAAACCCATTTGGAGAGACTACCATGACATACTCATTGCTGATAAATCCAGCCATTCATTCTTTATGATAATAAAGAATGAATATAATATATAATATATATTATTCATGTATAATATGATATATAATAATAAATAGCATTTATCTAGTATCTACTGTGTATCAGGCATTGCACTAAGTGCTTTATAATTATTATCATTTGATCCTTAGAACTTTGGAAAGTAGGTGTTGTTAATATGCCCACTTTACAGATGAAGAAACTGAGCCAAACAGAGGTTAAGTGATTTGCCCAAGATTCCACAACTAGTGTTTGCTATTAGATTTAAACTCGGGTCTTCTTGACCCCTGGCTCAGAACTCTAGCCAATGAGCTACTTTCTTATTTATTGGCTGTTATACATTAACCATAGAAGCCTTGTGGCTGTTTTCTTCTTCTGTTCATAAACCTTTAGCATTTACTTTATGCCTTTTTCTGTAATTAATCTTGTTTGCTGTCTTCAAGTTTTCAAAATCCTACTTAACACTTTTCCAAGTTGTCATGGAATTGATCCTTCTGGGTTTTAGTATTTTTCTCACCTGCATTTCCCAGTTTCCCATATATTTTAACAGTGGTTTGTTTTCTCCACTTTCAAATATGGAATTCTAATCCTATCTTGTTAGCACATTGTTCTACCATACAGCATCTCTTCAAAGAAAAAACATATTAGCTTTAGTTCTGTAAACTTTTCCAGCAGCCTTTGTAAATTGTATATTTTTCTGATTCCCTAATTTTTTACCCCTTTTGTTCTCTTCACATTTTAATATACATTAATTAAGAAGTATCTTCATCATTTTTTGATATTAGCTGAGACATTTTCTCTTATTATCTTAAAGCTACTTGTCTCATTTGAGATTAGAAGGGAGGTTAAAGCTACAAGTATTCAACAACTTTGTTAATCATTGTCACCTGACGGTGTTTGGTCTTAACGTTCAGAAGGAATGCCAACAGGAGGTAAGATTTGTATCAGAAACATAAGAGAATTGAACAGAATATTTATAAATATAGATACTAGCTTATTGTGACTAGGTCTTAAAATCATTTAATCCAATAGAAAGTCTATTTTTAAAATGTGCTACCAATGAAAGATATGGGATTGCCAGTGTGGGAATCATTGAATTGTTTGTAGAATGAAATTGTAGTCAAAGTTTCCAGGCCATTTCACCAATTTCACCACTTCTTCCTGGAGCAGTGTGCCAGCATATTTCCTTAGAGGAATTCTTACTCTGGGGATAGATAGAGTCTAGAAACTTGTATGGGGAGAAAATTATATCTTTAGTTTTGCTTATCTTGGATTTCCTTTGGAATGTTTTGTATTTTATTTTATGCATTTTGAAACATTACTCAGAGAAGGCACTCATAGACTTCAACAGACTTCTCAAGGAGTTCATGAGCCAAGAATGGTGAAGAATGTTTGCATTAGGAAACATACCCAAAGAATTTTATTCTTTTTAATGTGAACATTTATTGCATATTCACTTATAAATATTATCAAAGTAAAAGAAAATCTAGCTAAATTTAATTTTTTAAAAAATGAATAATTAAATCTAGTCTTAGCAAATGAGACACAAAATTACTAACAATTTTGAGATTATCAGCTAGATTGTACAACAGATTTCAAACACTGGACATGGAGTCAGATAGATCTGAGACCAAATACGATGTCAAACACTGATTAACTGTGTGATCGTCAACAAGTCACTTATCCTCTAACTACCTCATTTTCCTAAACTTTAAAAGGGGAATAATAATGAACCAACTCCATGGGGTGATTGTGAGGATAAAATGAAATAATATTTATGTCATGCTGAGTACTGTACACAGTAAGGGCTTAATAAATGCTTATTCTCTTCCATCCTTCCTTTCTCTACTAGGATGTGCCTAGGCAAACCTATAGTGTTAGAGTACATTTGTTGTAGGGAAATTAATTTCTTTGTTCTGTGAACTCTCAAAATTGTCTAATTCTGATTCTGCCTTTTTCCTAAGATTGCTAATGAAGATTCAGCCATCACCAATAATTTCCATTAATGTTAATATGTGCATCAAATAATATCATCTTTTGTTGGTATTTTTCAAATCACCAAAGAACGCGGGACTTTAAATGAGAAATCTTTATTTGTCTGTCTCTGTTCTTCTAAATCTATCTTTCTGTCTCTCTCCATATTTACTGATGTGTATCTACTTTTGTTGCCCTTTCCTTTCTTTCTCCCTTCTCTTTCATTATCAACTAATTTCCTCACAGAGTACTTGTGATGATCAAGTTTCCTAATTTATGGCACTTGAATATAATGCACTGTGTAAATATTCATTAAAAATCCATCTTGGACATGCACACTACCATCAGATTATGAGTTAAGTCCGGCCTGCCTAGCACAATGGACATGCTACAGTAATACTCAGCTCTCAGGGGATTATCATTTTCTTGTTTATCATAATTCTTAGATTGTTATGAAGTAAATATATGTTTTGTTCATAAATGTCTTTTTAAAATTGCAGACTGTAAGCCATGCCTTTAGTCAAGAGGAACATAGAACCTAGGCATCTTTGCCGAGGAGCACTACCAGAAGGAATTTCCAGTGAACTGGAATGTGTGACCAATAGTACCTTGGCAGCTATCATACGACAGTTAAGCAGTCTAAGTAAGTATCCTTTCTGAAAAGTTTTTCTGATGACCTGTTCATTTTATTTACCAAAGTATTTTGAAATATGAAGATGTATTTGGAGAGAATATATTCTGGTATTAGTGAAACTACTTGAAATCTCCTCAAATACAGATATAACCCTCTACCATTTTAAAAATCCCATCTCTGTACCATCAGTCAGGAATAGTAGTGAGTCATTCTGGGCATGGAGTTCTATTAAATTGTTGAAATAAAACCAATGTTTCACATGAATGCATTCAATAATTTCCATTAATGTTAATATGTGTATCAAGTAATATCATCTTTTGTTGGTATTTTTCAACTATAATCAGGTGAAATGGATAAAATCTTGCTTCTGCTATTAATTTGCTGGGTAACTTGAACACATTATTTCACTTCTCAAGTTTTCTGTTTCAACATCTGAGAAATGAATTAGTTGAGTCAGACAATCTCTGATCCTTCTAGATTTAGATTTCTTAGTCTATAATTCTGAGCATTTGAAAAGGCTTGTTTAGAATTTTATTAGTTATTTTAAAGTAGGTAACAGATGCTTCTGCAGCAAATAATTAAAAAGAGACTTGAGCTATGATGAGTTCTTTAGCCAGTAGATGACAACTATTTCATGTTGTGTCTAAGAATTAATGATACAACTTAAATTTAAATCAAGGACTTTGCAAAGCAGTTCATGAAATATTCTTTGCCTTTTAAATTCTTTTTAAGCCCTCTTGGGCTTAAGGCTTGGGGATGCCTTTACATATTAACTTAGACTTCACTTCATATGACTCCAACATTAATGCTTGTGAATGAAACTTAAATATGAATTCCTTATGGTTGACAATATTTTAATGAGCTTCCAGTGATGTTGTCTTAACTAGCTCTTCAGGGGACTCTTTCCCTCCTCTTCCCTCCTTCCTTCCTTCCTTTCTCCTCTCCCCCTCACTCTCTGTGTCTTTCTCTGTCACTGGCTTTTTATCTGTCCACCTATCTGTCTGTCTGTCTGTCTATGTCTGTATCTGTCTTTCAGAACTTTCAAACACTTTGAATTCCATCTTTTAGATTCTTTTAGTAGTTTCAGAGTGCTTTAGATGCAATCTTTGAGCCTTCCTTTTTATGCTAGTCAAAAAAGTACAAGGTTTATAGTTTCCCCCCCCCCCCCTCTGGGGTTTTGTATTTAAGATTTTAGTTCTTTTCAAATAGGTAAACAAATACCATAATGTAATTTTATACTACTGTAAATAAAAGCTTATAACGATGATGTAATTGAGAAGTGGTCAGAAGTATAATATTCACTAACTTCCTTATTTCAGTTTAGTTTATTTCAGTGTTTTTCTAATTATAAATTAATTTTCTTACTTTAAAATTTTTTCTTAATAGTCTGGTGTGCGTTTTTTGAGGTATATAGAAACTGAAAAGGTAGATAACGATTTCATATAATCAGTGTTGTACCCAAGTTCTCATTTAGTTAAAACAAGATTCATGAATGGACTTCTTTCTAAAACACGTTGAAACAGTGACAAATAGGAAAAGCAAAACCAACATAAAGAAAGCTTGGTGAGAGGCTTAGCAGAAGAGGCGTCCAGAAGGCATTCAAGGACAAAAATAGGATAACAGAAGGAAATGGAAAAGATTTCTAAGCATTTTTATAACAAACTTTTTACCATCACATTTGGATTCAATAACACTACAGTCTTGGATGAGCTCATAGAGGAGGTGCCATTATAGATATGACACCAAAGACTACAAAGATGGATAATAAGTTGATTAGGCTAAGCATTCGTAGTGTGGCTTTGGCTTCTGCCACTCCATTTATTTCATGTGTACCTCAGATCTAGATTCCACCTTATTCCTGCAGACATCATAGCAAATCTCATATTGTTCCTTGCTGGAAGTTATATAATCATGGCCCATTGAGGGAATGATCCATAAAGTATATAAAGAAGATATGGGGGAAAATCTCAGACTTCATTAATACCAAAATAAGGCGATTTAGATTTTAACAATTGTTGATTCAAAAGTCTACTTTCTATTTATGTAGCATTTTTTCAAGTTTATTGGTAATGCACAGCAATATCTATTGAGCATATAGCAGTGTAATATGCAGTAAACATTACTAAGATAATCATACTTTTTTGCCCAGCAATTATATTATGGGAATATAAAAGGATTCCATTTGTAATCTTCCCCTTAAGATCATTCAAAGAACAAGGTTTTCAGGTATGCATAAGAGTTTTGAGATGACCCCACAAGAAAGTGCTTTTACATTTATTATAGAACACCTTTTATTGCCAGGCACTGTGCTAGGCCTTGAGGACATGAGGACAAAAAAAAATGAAACGTTTCCTGCTTCTTCCCTCCAAAAATTCCATTCAAATGGAAGAAACACTATGTACATATTTAAATACAGAATAAAAAGTATTTAATACCAAGTATTTCCAAAATCTTAGTGCAGTTTTGAGCTCTAATACCTCAGAAATACAAATGCCACAAATATAAAATATTTTTATGATATTGATGTTTATTAAAATTTCACATCACTATTATCTTGTGCTCATCACTCATTACTCTAGTCAATTTTCTAACTTTGGAAAAACTTTCACTGGCTACAGCTCAGTGACTGAAAAGATTGCATTTCCAATCTTAGCCTTAAGATCATCCCAAGAATGGAGTTTTGATGCATACATGACAGTTTTGAGGTAATCCCCACAAGAAAAATAGTGGAAATACATGAGGTGACCAAGGTGGTTATGCAAAAAGATTCCCTCAACAAAGCCATCTGTGTGAGAAAGTATCCTCCTGAATCTGTCTCCTGTGCAATGCAAAAATAGCATGTCTCATCTTGTTAAAAATTAAAATTTTATTCTTAAAAATTCACAAGACTTAATAAGTGTAAAAGCAATTTAAATAATTAAACTTTCAAATGACTTTTTGGTAAGTTTTAAAGCATTTGCAGCTCTGGAGTTATTAAAGCTTAAAAATGCACTGAGCTGTTGGGTCATCCTGTACCTAGTATTTAAGGGAGAAGGCACTAATAGTTCAGGGAATCAGCAAAGATTTTTGTATACACTTTGAATTGAGTCATGAAGGTAAAGAGAAATTTTGTAAGAAGAGAATATATTCTAGCCATGAACAAAGTTGAAGGGCTGGGTAATGGACTGTTTTATGTGAAGCATGAAGAGAAATCCAATTTGACTGGAATGGAAAGTACAGGAAAGGAAAGAAATGTATAATGAAGATGAAAAGATAGGATCATAGAGAAGTCCTGAAGTTGGGATATGTCTCTGATGCTACTCACTTAAGTCCCCATTTTGGTGATTCCCTTTATTCTTAAGTGGTGATGATTCCCCACACTTCTGGGAGGTAATTCCCTACACTCTGTCTGATTGTCATCTTAGTCCCATTTGTCTACTTAACATCAATTAACTTTTATAAAGGAATATTAACTTTGAAGATGAAAGCAGAACAGAATTAGTTAGCATCCCCCACCAATATGTAGGGTTACACGCTGTCCTATACTATCATTGGTATCTAGGAAGCTTGGGATTAAACTTAAAGAAGTTTCTATATAGTGTTCATCTTTTCTGCCCCCCCCCCCCCCAAGTTCATTTTCAAATATTTCATGGCCACATTGATAAATGGATTTTCATTTCTACTACTGCAGGGCTAGGCCAAGTCACTCAGGAATTTATTTGTTCATGACAGTCTCATTTTTGGTATAGTCTGGGATGAATTCTGTTCTAACACTTTTCCTACTCTTTTGGAATTCACAGGAATGTAGCCATTTCTAACTTCTTTCATCTAAAGCAGAAAAGTAGACTAAAAGACAAAGATGGTCTGGTCTACAATCACAAAAATATCTGTCTGAGAAGAGAGTATCCTCTCAAGTATCTGGCAGAATAGAAAACTATTACCATTTACACTTCAAACCCTCAAAGTCCAAACAATAAGGAATAGAGGCTTGGACTGGGGCCTATTATTGACTATTCAAAGAAAGACAGAGTGATTTGGGTTTAAAGGCTTAGCCAAACAGCTCCATTTGAATTGCAGTAGGATTCTTTAAGCCTATTTTTTCAAAACACTATTTCTTTTTCTTTATATTTTATTTTTCCAAATTCATGCAAATATAGTTTTCAAATTTATTTTTATAAAACCTTGTGTTCCAAATATTTCTCCCTCCTTTCCTTTTCCCCCTCCCAAGATAGCAATTAATACTATATAGGTTAAACATGTGCAATTCTTATAAACATATTTCCATATTCATCATGCTACATAATAAAAATCAGATCAAAAGGGAAAAAAACATGAGGAAAAAAAAACCAAGCAAACACCAACAAAAATGTGAAAAGCCTATGCTTTGTTCAACATTCAAGTCTCCTTAGTTCTCTTTCTGGATGCAGAACTATATTTCTTTTATTTTTATTTTTTTATTAAAACTTTTTATTTACAAAGCACATGCATGGATAATTTTTCCAATATTGACCCTTGCATAACCTTTTGTTCCAAATTTTCCCCTACTTCCCCCCACCCCTCCCCTAACTGGCAGGTAGTCAATACATGTTAAATATGTTGAAATACATGTTATAATATGTGTATACATGTTTATACAGTTATCTTGCTACACAAGAAAAATCAGATCAAGAAGGAAAAAAAATAAAAACTGAGAAAAAATGAAGGCAAATAACAATAGAGAGTGAGAATTCTATGTTATGTTCCACCCTCTGTTCCCATGTTTCTTTCTCTGGGTGTAGATGGCTCTCTTCATCACTGACCAAGTGGAACTGGTTTGAATCATCTCAGTCTTGAAGAGAACCACATCCATCAGAATTGATTGTCGTATAGTCTTGTTGTTACCATGTATAATGGTATCCTGATTGCAGAACTATATTTCAAGAAATCACAGATGTAAACTGAGCAGGATAAGGTGTAAATTGTTCCAGATTCTTGGAGGGAGGAAGGGAAAGAAAGAGAGGGGAGAGGAGAACAGAGAGGGAAGAAGAGAAGAAGGGAGGGGGAAAGAGAGAGAGAGACAGTGATAGGGAAGGAAGGAGGGAAGATATAACAACAAGACTAACCTTGTGCCACTGGGCTGCCTTGGTGGATATATAAAGGCATGAGGCTTTTTTCCCCACCAAGGGCTTAATTTTTGCTCCCCCAAATCCCAGTTTGCCTGGGAAGAGCCAGAAACAAGTCATTGATCCTGACTGACTAGGGCCTTTTGAAGGCTCCTTTTCCAATCACACAATCAGTAGACCTCTTCGTGGTTAGCAGATTTGGACCAGTTAAGAAATCTGGGAATGCTTCAAATTATAATGCAGTGCAGGGTGTTTCCATTGCTCATTATTGTGCCCTTTAAGAAGCAATTTCTTTCATATGATGCTTGTATGCTCTACCTCCTTACCTGCCCCTATTACAGGGTCACAGATTTGGAACTGGTAGCAACAAGTCATTGAGTTCTAACCTCTCATCTTACTGATGGAAAAACTTAGGCAGATAAAGGTTAAGTCCCGGCTCACACATAAGTATCTGAGGCTGAATTTGAACTTGTCTTTGGATATGTTGGGGCCAAGTTGTGAAGGGCAGCAAAAACCAAATTGCCCTTTGAAGTTTGTTCCAGAAGCAACCTGGGTAGCCCTAAAGTTTGTTTATGTTTCAACCCTGACTTTAGGAAAATAATTTTTGACAACTCTATAAAAATGGACAGGAATGGGAATGCCTTTGAGGCAGGGAAAACGATTAGAATGTGATTCCAATAGTCTAGGGTAGAAGTGATGAAGACATGAACTAAGGTGGTGGCTTTGTGAGTAGTCAGGAGACAATGGATGGGAAGGATGTAAAAAAAAAAAGGTAGAAATGATGAAATTTGTAGACTGGAATTAAGGTCAGGGTGAGATTTAAGTTATAAATTCGGGACACTGGAAAGGTGGCCATACCCTAAAATGACATTTTGAAGAGGATTGGGTTTTGGGGAAAAGATAATGATTCTCTTTTAGGCATATTTAGTTCAACATTTATGTGAAACATTTAGTTTAAAATTGCTAGTTAAGTGGTATGATGGAATATTATGATGCCAACAAATATTAAAAACATAAATAATTATGGAAAGATCGCTATGAAATATTTTAGAGGGAGAAGAATAACCAGAAGAGAGCAAAGTTTATTATAAATGCATAGGGGGGGGAAAGTGAATGAGACTGAAAAGTTAAAAATTCTCTAAGCATTAAAGTAATTTTATATAAATACATATTATTACCATGTTTGCATTGATTTAATTTTAAATAAAGCATTTAATTACAAAAGAAAGCAATGGACTAGGTATTGTGGAATAGAAACAAGCTTCTAGATTTGATTCTTCTCCTCAAGTAGTTTACACTGACTGCAAAACACATGATAAATAGGAAAAATTAATTTTTAAAAAACTTGTTAAAAAGACATGGAAAGAAATAGATATTGAATTTTTTATAAAGGAAACTAACTTTCAGTGATCTGAGTGGTACCTGTGACCTATATTCATCCAAAGACTTTGAGAGATCATGTGGACCACATTCTATCCTAGTGATTCAGCTTTTATTTTTGTTTTCTCTCTTATTCAGAATGAAAGTCTGGGAAAATATAAACAGTTTTTAATTGTGGCCTAAGACAATAGGATCTACTCTTCTTAAAAATGTACACAGTTGTGTATTGGATATGGGATAGCTTTCATCTTATCAACCACAGAAAATGCATAAATCTCAAAGGACAGGAGTCCTTACAGAAACATGACCTCTTAATGTCTCCCGTAACTTTAAGACATCAGATCTAGGCAACAGTATCTTAGAAGGTTAGGAAGGTCCAGATCTTTTCATAGTAAGCTTAGTTTTTCAAATGTCAGTCAGTTCTCTGGGGATGATACTTTTCTTTTTAGAAGTTCACTGTTAAGAAAAGTTTCTCCCTTAGGGAGACTGGTACTCGGCTCTCAAATTCATGAACTATCAAACTCAGCATTATCCACAAGGTAATCCCTGAAGGCTGTAAACATTTATTTTCAAAATCAGTGGTCTCTATTTCTTGTTCAGAAAAGGCAGAGAAAGGAATTCAAGAACTGAAATTTCCCCTTAGGCTCTTGGGATTATTAGCAATCTTTAGCTTCTTATCATCTGCATCCCCTACAAGATGCCATTTTCTGCTCCTGAAAGGCAAGAAGAATACCTTTTCTCTTTCTTCTCCCTTCTCTCTAGCTACATTCTAATCAGAAAGTCTGAGAAAGATTTTCCTGCCTCAGGGAAAAAAAAAAAAGGAAAGAGGAAAAGATCCAATCTTTATAAAATTTTTATGACAATCATCTATTCATATATCAAATGTATTCTTGATGAAAATGAGAAGAGAAAAAGGGCAGGCATTCCCCAGTGACATTTCATAATAGATTATAGCTTTACCATCACACAGTTTATTAAAAATAGGAGCAAATACAGAATCCTTCTGTGCCTCATCACAAACACCACATGAAGCATGAAACAGAAAGACATATTCACCATGATCTTGCCATTGTGGTGATGGAGGGACTCTCTTGTGGACACTGAGGTTCTCCAGATCTACTTGTTGCCAGATGGCTCTGCTGATTGCATCAAGCCCTAAAACACTGCAAAAATAGCTAGAAGAGATGTATAACTACTCAAAAGAATTTAACCTACCCACCATAGGAAAAACAAAGAGGATGAAGGTTGTTTCTTTCTTTTCTTTGCAATTTTTTCCATTATTTAGACTTTGTTCTTTTTTAAAATACTCTTATTTTTTTTCAATTACATGTAAAGACAAATTTTAACATTCATTATATATATATATATATATATATATATATATATATATATATATATATATATATATATATATATATTTAAATTGCCTATCACAGAAGTCCGCAACAACAAAAATTCTAAAAGAAATAAATAGATATACACATCTAGCAACAGATAGATGACTAGGCCAAATACTCACTTATTTAGGATATAATGACCACATATTTTCAGATAGGAAACTGCAAGATTTTACATACTTGAATTGTGCTTATAGCTTTCACTGAATACTTGCCCTGATTTTAGAAAGTTGGTATAAAAGGAAAAAGCAGGGACATGATTATAATCAAAAACTGGTCCTTCAGGCCTCAGCCTGAGAGCATATACATGATAGGATAAAGCATACTTAAGCTAATTGTTGCAACAACAATTCCACCTTATAGCCAAACTCAGGAATTATCAAATAGATTCTTATTCAAAAGACCACAATTGGGAAACTGAGTCAGAAGGCTCCCATCTTAAATGGAGGCCGAGGTTATCCTCCCAACACTTGCCCAGTTATTAACCTCTACCTGTAACAATTCAGGATCACATTCCTCTGAGTATTTAATTCAACTTTCTTCAATCAAGGAATCCCTATAAACTTTTCTGGAAATATAAATAGCAAGTACAGCACCAATATTGTTAAAAATTCCTCTAAGCACAAACATTCCCACCTCCCACCAAAACGTTCCTAATTGCAAAGTCAATTTTAGATGTTATATTTTGTCTTTAACAGTACATCCTTGAGGTTCCTCCACAGATACTTTAAGCCTGGTTTTTCTCAGCCTCCAGACTGCAGTTTCAGTTATCTGTAATGTCTGGCAAGGAACTTCCCACTCTGTTTCTTTAAGAACTTAGTAAGCACCCATTCTCCTGGAACTACACCTCCAAAGGTGTTGTCTGGGATAGCAGTCCTTACCTCCTAAGGGCTAAAAGAGATGAGGACACCGCTATTATATAAATTTATTCTTTGTTTCAAAAGAGGGTCTTTCCCTTTTTCCTCCAAAATAAAATAAACCAATCTTATATGAGGAAAGTCTCAGATCACTTCTGGGTACAATTCTAATTTTTTAACAAAGCAAGAGGCATACATTTGGTCCAAGACAACTTAGTTTCTAACATCAATTTAAGTAATTCTTTTTTAAGAATCTTATTCATTCTTTCCACTTTCCCTGAGAGGAGATACCCAGGTGTATAGAATTTCCACTCAATTTGTAATCCCTCTTCTTATTTATTATAAAACCTTAGAAGTAAAATATATTCCTTTATCAGCATCAATAGTATCTATGAATCCATACATAGGTACAATCTGTTCCAATGTTATTCCACTAAACTCTTAAAGCAGGAGAAAGGGAAAGCTTCCATCCTTCTACTATGTCCCCATACTACTTTGTCCCCTTTGATTTGTAAAAGAAGAGAGATCAGGGTCTCCCAGGCTCCAGAGAGTCTAGAAAGAAGGGGCACATCCTTCCAGAGTGGGATAAGCAGTATCATTCAAGGGCAAATCAACTCCCATTGATCTTTTGGGGAGTCATATCCTCATTCAGGAAACTATATTCATTCAATTGGGATATCCTGGTCTGATAATCAGTTCAAACTGTCCTCAGATTTGCTCATAAAATATGTCTCTGCCAGCTCATTCTTTGCAAAACCTTTTCATTAAGAGATTTGTCTGCTAAGAGAGAGCCTCTTAGTGAAAAATAAAACTTCCTATTTTTGCCACAGAGTTTGGGGTCAGCGAATTCTGAACCTACACCTCTGAGCATAAGGGATCTCATTCATACACAACATTATCAGTATCATTTTATTAAAACCTAACCTAAATATTTTGGAGCCAGGCTCCCTCCCTCCAGAGGGACACCTCCTCAATACCTTCTTATTTATTTTTGGACATATTACACATCTTTCAGATAAAATTTGTTTGCAGCTGCACATATCTATATGTCAAATTTTATTGCTTTTACTTCTTTATTAAAGGGAGAAAGCAAAGCAAATCTCTGGACTAAACTTAACAAAATTTATACCACATATCCAGCAGGGCTTGAAGAGAGAACCCCAAAACTCTGAAAAATCCTTAAAGGAGAAAACCTCCTCAGGGAGGGGACTCCACCCCAAGCACAAACCGTTTCATCTTTATTATCTGGGTGGGGATGGCTCAGTCCCAACACCTATTGAATTCAATTCAAATTCTAACCCTGGCTGAAACCCAGCCAGGAGCCAACCTGGGATTTCACCCACAAGTCCCTTTCAGCTTATAGCCAAAGCCCCCTATTATAAAAGAGCCAGACTGGGGCCCTCTCTTTGTAGAGGGTCTAAACATGCCAGTACCATGCCTGGCACCCTGCCTGGCACTCCAAGGACTCTCTGCCCACTGGAATGTTTCCAGTGTCTTCCTTTCTTTATCCTCTCCTATTTCCTTAACCTTACTTCCAATTCCCATAATAAACCTCTTTTATCAATCTACGTTTTTGGGTCTGTAAATTCCTTTACAGAGAACTGCTTGCGCTGCCACTAGACCTTATTTTCATTTGGGTACCCCAAATCTAAACCTCATCATTTATGCTGGCCCATATGGGGACCCTGAAAACTAGACATAATTTGGTGACCAAATGGAACCCCAACTTTTTGAGCTGTTGGTGCAGTATTCTTCCAGGAAGAATTTTTTTATCTCACCCTATCTCTAAAGGTAGTGAGCACCCAGACCGGATCTGGGCTGTGGGCCTTATTCCCCCAGTGGGGGGATGGAGGGGGAGGAGGATATTTGCATTTTCTGACAAAAGGCCTCCTTTTGTCTCACTCTCTGTCTCTAGAGACATCTAGACATACCTCTGCCTCTAAAATCCTTCCTTGAGCAGATGCTTGGCTTGAGGAAACTTTCTCTGTCCAGCCCTTCCAAGGACAAAGAACCTTTGAGAGATTCTAAGAAGATTAGAAAGGTGCCTGTCTGGGGGTGCCAGGTTATGATGGACTTTGAAAGCTAAATAGAGGATTTTAGAGGCGATAAGGAAATAATGCACCTAATTGTGGGGAAAAAGGATGGAGAAGATATGTTCAGAGCTATGCTGTAGTGAGATCATTTCAACAGCTGAGTGAAGGCTGGACTGGGGGGGTGAGGTGGGAGTAGGGAAGACTTGTAGCAGGAGGACTGACCAGCAGACTGTTACAGTCCTGCAGATATGAGGGCATAGGGACTTGAACCAGAATAGTGATAGTGTCAGAAGAAAAAAGGGGGTATTTGTGAGAGATTCTAGGAAGATAAAAATTGACAGAACTTGTCATCAGATTTAATATGGTCAGTGAAAGAAAGTAAAGAATCAGGTGACAATGAGACCCAACTTATGAGCCTGAATGACTTGAGAGATGGTGGTACCCTCTATAGTTATAAGGAAATCAGGAAGAAGGAAGTACTTTTAGGGAAAAGATAATGAATTTGTTTTTAGATGTACTGAATTTAAAATGTCTACAAGATATCTAGTTTCAGGTGTCCAATAAGCAGGTGCATATTTATTTGGAAGTGAGCGTAGATTAGGGCTGGATAACTAGATTTGAGAATCATCAGCATAGAGATAATAATTGAATCTATGAGAGCTGATGACAGCATTAAGTGAAATAGTAGAGGGAGAAGAGAAAAATGACTTAGAATAAAGTCTTTGAGGGACACTCATTGTAAGTGGGTGACTTGGATGAAGAATAACTAGAGGCTACTGAGGAAATAGGTAGGAGAAAAACCAATAGAAAGCAGTGGCCAGAAATCTTAGAAGAGAGTAAGGAAAGAGGACTTGCCAATAGTTTCAATGGCTATAGAGAGGTCAAAGAAGATAACATTTAAGAAAGCATCATTAAACTTATCAATTAAGAGCCCGGTGAGGTGCAACTAGGTTGTTCAGTGAATAGAGCACTAGCCCTGAGTTCAAATCTGACCTCAGACAATTAGTAGCTGTGTGATTCTGAGCAACTCATTTTACCTCGATTCCCTTCCCTTTCTCTGCTTTTTTTAAAAGAAAGACTCTTGGTAACTTTGGAGAGAACTGTTTCGTTTCAATGATGAAGGCAGAAACCAGATTGCAGAAAGGAAAGGAAGTTGCAGTATCTGTTGAAAATGACCTTCTCAGACACAAAAGGAGAGAGAATGGCTGACATTTAGTAGGGATGGATGGATCAAACTGGGGTTTTTGAGAATGAGAAAAAAACATGAGCGTGTTTGTAGATAGCTCATGTGAAAAAAATTTAGAGGCTTTAGTGGACTTCAAACTCAATTTGAATCAGAAGTATAATGTGGCAGCAGAAGAAGGCTATTGCTCTCCTAGGCTACACTGAAAGTAAAGAGGGATCTACTTTATCCTGGTTGGATGATATTGAAATAGTGTCCAGTCCTGGACATCAGAACCTCTTAGGAAATTGATGATGATGAGGATGCTCTTGATGGTGATGATGAACACCCAGATTGTAGCAACCTCAAGACATGCCATATGTGAATTAATTTAGGGATTTAGCAGTGTTTAGCCTGGAGGAAGGAAGACTTTAGGGGTCATAAAAGTTGTCTTTAAAATATTTGAAGGGCTGTCATGTATAGTACTAGAAGACAATTAGGTGCTGCAGTGGGTACTTGCCCTGGAGTCAGGATAACTCATCTTCCTGAGTTCAAATGTGACCTCAGACACTTACTAGCTATGTGATCCTGAACAAGTCTCTTAACCTTGTTTGCCTCAGTTTCTTCATCTGTAAAATGAAATAGAGAAGGAAATAGCAAACATCTTCACTATCTCTGCCAAGAAAACCACAAGAGTCAGATCCAACTGAAAATGATTAAAAATGTATAAGGATTATATTTGTTCTGCTTGATCCCAAAAGGCAGATCTAAAAGCAATTGGATCCAAAAGTTATCGGATCCAATAACAATTGGAGTTATACAAAAGTAGAATGGGCCACTTTGGGAGGTAGTGAACTTCCCCTCAGTAGAGGCCCACCATCATGGCTGGCTTGTGCAATTTATTGAAGGAGAGATTCTTGTTTAGATATAAGATTAAACCAGATAGATTTTGAAGTTTCTTTTAATCCTATGATTCTTTAATATGTTAAATCAGATCTTTGCCTAGTTATTATATAATATGTATATATAATGCATGTATTATACATATAATACGTAATGTTATATATTATATTAAGAAATCTAGGAATGTAGTAGATAGAAAACTGGACTTAGACTGAGGAAGATTTGCATTTGAATCTTACTCAGCCAAATAACTAGGTGTGTGATACTGGGCAAGTCATTTAAACCCAGCCTCAGTTTCTTCTTCTATAAAAGAGGTTAATAATGGCACTTACTTCACAGGATTGTTAGGATCAAATAAATTACTCACTAGAACAGAGCTTTGCAAAATGGAAAGTGCTATGTGAGCATTAGCTTTTATTATATAATGTTCATTTAGAGAAAAGATATTAGCAAACTTTTGGGGTTGTGGGAGGGAGTAAGAGTTATAGTTTTCAGAAAAGAATACTGGATTTATAATGATGATGATTTTATTTGTGACTCACTAAATCACTTTACAACATTAATTTCTTCACATGCAAAATGAGGATTAGGCAATTTCTATGATATCTTCTGGCCCTAACAAGTTGGTGATTTTGTGATTTCGTAAGTAGCAACCTTATCTGGAAGCCAGAGGACTAGTCTGTTACATGAAGTGCGATGTGTACTGATGGTTACTGAATTGACTGGTTATATCTATTTATTCAAGGATTAAAAAACAGTAACATTTGATCCAAAAACACTTATTCATAAAGAAGAGTAGGTACAAAAGTAAATTTTAATTTGAGGAAAATTAAATTAAATTCTATTGATGTTTTTGATATTGTTTCTCACCTTGGGAAAGATATTAAAAGTTGAAGTGAATATATCCAACTCTTAACTGGAGATAAGTAGAAAATGAACCCTATTAGAATTTGCATATTGAAAGACTGACTTTAAAGCAGCCTAGCTCTCACAGAAGCAAAAATTTGCTGATTCTGCTTATCTTTTAAAGAGATAATATGATATCTTTACTATAATGACAAAATCTTGGAGGTGAATGGGCCCTTAACAGTCATTGAAGGATGGGAACTCCCCTCACCCCCAAACAGAACATCCTGACAATTATCATCATCTAGCCTTTCCTTCAACGCCTCCAATAACAGGAAACTCAACACTATCAGAGATAGCTCATTGCATTTTAGGCAGCTAGATTGTATAGTGGATAAAGCATTGGGCCTTAAGTCAGGAAGACTCATCTTCCTGAATTCAAATATGGTCTCAGCTACTAAAATATATGATCCTGGCCAAGTCACTTAAGTCTCCATTTTTTATATATAAAAATGAGCTGGTAAAGAAATGGCAAACCAATCCAGTGTCTGCCAAGAAAATCCCAAAATGGGTTCACAATTAGAAATGATTCAACAAAAATTATTAGGGAATCTTTATTTTTTAAATTTATTGTGCATTGTGGACAACTTGTAGCTTTTGGCCTCGATTCTTAGTCTGCCAGTTACCAAGCATTTATTAACTGCTTCATATGGTACCAGGTTCTTGTTAATCCCTGGGGATACAAAGAAAAGCAAAAACAGTGCCTGCCTCAAGAAGCTCACATTCCAACAGACAATTCTTCCTTTGAGGTTAAGTAGTATAGGCTTAATCAATTACTGTTTAACCTGATAAACTTTGAGCTATATGAAGACATCAAACTTACATGACTTCAAATCCAGCCTCCAACTGCTTTAGTGAGTGGGCAAGTCATTGATTGGAATAATGGTGGCACCTGCCTCCCAGGATTGTTGTAAGGATAAAATGAGATAATATTAGTAAAATGTTTTACAAATCTTAGAGGGGTATAAGAATGCTCATTATCATCATCATCATCATAATTATCATATTATTTCAGTCTTGCCCTATTACACTTTCTTTTCACTCACTTCTTTTAGGGCATGGGTGGTTTATGTCCCCCAGAATCCGTTTATGTTCTCTTCCTCTCTCTATATCCCCATTTGTAATGCTTTTCTTCAAAATTGGTGTCCAGAGTTGAACATAATAGTCAAGATGTCATCTGAAGATACCCCTTCCTTCATTCTGGATTATTTTATGTAGCACTTCTTCAAAGTGATTTGTCAGATAGAGATTATATTTAGTTATATCTCCAAATAGGTATTTGAACTTGAGTAAGGCCCATCTGGCCATATGCAGGGAGCCTCCCTTTGAGGAAAACAGATTTGTGTTTGTGTGTGTGCATGTGTGTGTACTCTGTATGCTCTCTGCTTATATATATAATGTGTACACAGAGATTTGTATAACAGCCAAACATAAGGAAGGAGAGAAGTCCCTTCTGTTGTTTGAATTCTCAGCTTTAAATTTAAGCCCAAAAGAACATTGCATTTTTGAAGTGTAAGGCAAAAATGTAAATTCTGCTGCCTTTTTCTTAAAAGATTTTCAAGTTGATTTATTTTTCTAACTTTTACATTTGTACCCTGATTTTGCATTCTCACTTCAACCCACTCCTTTTCAGTTTAAATGGTTTATATTGCATCTTGGGTGACAGGTTTTCACAGTTAAGTTTTCAAAAACTCTTTAATAAGTTGAAAATCCTCCATGGAATTTCACATACTGGTAGCCTCAAGCATGAAGAAATCTTCCTCTCTTTGAACACTCAAGTACTTTTATTTATCTAGTGGGTGATTTAAAAAAATGCAATAGCATCATCATCACAGTCTGAGTCATAGATTTGTTTTCCCAATAAATTATCTCTAATCATTTGTTTATAGGAAATAATCTTAGACACCATTTAACTATATATATATATATATAGTTAACTATATATATATATATATATAGTTAAATGGTGTCTAAGATTTTTATATACATATATATATACATATGTATGTATGTATAAATATACACATATATTTGTTTGGTTTTTATTTGCAAATTGCTTCTGGCATCTGGGTTCATCCTCTGGAATAATTGCAACTAAGATATTTGCATCGAAAGTTGTGGTAATGGCAAATTCATGATTCAGTTCGATTCCACAACCATCTTTAAGCAAGATAGTGTACTGTGTTCAAAATAGACAAAAACGAATCAAGATACAGGAATTTTTAAAGAACCTACCCATGTTTGAGACATTTTACTTCGTGCTAGGAATATCGATACAAAGAATGAAACAATCTCTATTCTCAAGGAGAGATGAGGTGTGTGTGTGTGTGTGTGTGTGTGTGTGTGTGTGTGTGTGTGTGTACCTATTAAGAACAGAGTATGTGAAAATATATACACTGTATATAGATATCAGATAAGGAAGAGCACTAGAATGTGGCAGCATCTGGAAAGATTTCACGGAGAAGGTTGTGTTTGAGATGGTCTTGAAGGAAGAGAGATTTTATAAAGTACAGGTGAGGTAGGTATGCATTCTGGTCTGGAAAATGGACTTTGCCCACAAATGGACTTAGAAGATATATTATTGTATATGAAGAACCAAAGAAAATCATTTTGGCTGCATCTCATGTTCTTGGAGGATAGAGAGAGAGATGGGACCTGAATGTGAAGGATTTCAAACGCTGCACAGAAGTTTATTAATATTAGAATTATTTATTTAGTAGCCTACTAGAGTTTCTCAGTTTCTTGAAGGGAGTGACCTGTGCTTAAGGACACTCATTTTGGCAGCTGCGTGAAGAATATAATTCAGTGGGGAGAAATTCTGAGGCAGGAAAACTCATGAAGAAGCCATTACATTAATGATGGCATGAACAGTGACTGTTGAGTAGGGAGGACTTTGAAACGGCATAGTTGAACAACTGATTAGATAATGTGTTGTGAGGTAGAGGGACCAAGATTATGAACTTGGGAAATTTGGAAAACAGTGGTGTCTTTGGTAAAACAGGGAAGTTTGTCGAGACTGGGAGTATTTTTGGCAGAGAGGGGACAGGATAATGAGTTGTTTTGGACTTGTTGAGTTTGAGATGTCTCTAATTACATCCATTTTAAAATATTCAATAGGCAGTTGGCGATGTGAGACTAAAGTTCAAGGGGAAGACAGGCTGGATTTTTAAATCTGGGAATTATGTATAGAGATGCTAACTTGGGAGCTGCTGACATCACTAAGAGGGAAAACGTAGTGAGAATCGAATAGTACTCCAGACAAAGCATTGGGAAACAACCATGTTAGAAAATATGAGACGGATAATGGGCCAGTAAAGGAATCTGAGCTAGAATGGTCAGATTACTTTCTTGAGAGAGGAAGGAGGAATATCTTAAAAACTCAGAGAGCAGAGGGTTATCTGGGAAGTGATAATAGTGACTAAGTCAAATGCAGGAGATAAGTCTCTGCCTGGTATGAGGATTGATAATAGATCATCAGATTTGGTAGTTAAGAAATTATTGGTAATTTTGGAGAGAACATTTCCACTTAAAGTAATGAGATGAAAGCTGAAGGAAAAGTATAGACTTGCTGGGTGTTTGACTGAAAAAGTGAGGATAGCCATAGGACTGTTGCTTTAAGGATGGGGAGATGGGTATTTTTGAAAGGCTTAGGAAAGAAACCAGTAGAGAGGAAAAAGCTGCAGATTTAAGAAAGGGAAAAAGATTAAAGGGAATATTGCTGGAGAAAGTAGGGGGAATAGGATTAAGGACACATGTGGTAGAAAAAAAAAAGAATTACCTTATGAAAGACTAGGAGAAAAGGTTAGAAAATGGAGGATGAATTTTTTTTTTTTTTTTTTTTTTTAAATTTTATTTTATAATTATAACATTTTTTGACAGTACATATGCATGGATAATTTTTTACAACATTATCCCTTGTACTTACTTCTATTCAGATTTTTTTCCCTTCCTCCCCCAACCCCCTCCCCCAGATGGCAAGCAGTCTTATATATGTTAAATATATTACAGTATAATTTAGATACAATATATGTGTGTAGAACCGAATTTTTTGTTGCACAGGAAGAATTGGATTCAGAAGGTAAAAATAACAGTTTACATTCATTTCCCAGTCCTTTTCTGGATGTAGCTGGTTCTGTCCATCATTAATCAATTGGAATTGGATTAGCTCTTCTCTATGTTGAAGAAATCCACTTCCATCAGCATACATCCTTGTACAGTATCATTGTTGAAGTGTATAATGATCTTCTGGTTCTGCTCGTTTCACTCAGCATCAGTTGATGTAAGTCTCTCCAAGCCTCTCTGTATTTCTCCTGTTGGTCATTTCTTATAGAACAGTAATATTCCATAACATTCATATACCATAGTTTACCCAACCATTCTCCAATTGATGGACATCCATTCATCTTCCAGCTTCTAGCCACTATGAAAAGGGCTGCCACAAACATTTTGGCACATACAGGACCCTTTCCCTTCTCTAGTAGTTCCTTGGGGTATAAGCCCAGTAGTAGTATGGCTGGGTCAAAGGGTATGCACATTTTGATAACTTTTTGGGCATAATTCCAGATTGCTCTCCAGAATGGTTGGATTCTTTCACAAATGGAGGATGAATTTAAGGGGTTTTGAGATGCATAAAGAGAGTTCTGCAATTGAGGAAGTAGGGGAGTAGGAGTGGGAGGTGTTAGATTTGAGGAGATAAAAAGTTTGGAATAGCTTTTGTGGGTATTGAAATAAGGAGTGAATTAGGGAGAAATAAAGGCATTTCATTCCTTCAGTGAAAGCTAGCTGGTAATTAAGTAGCTTGTGTACCCAGTCAGCAGCAGCAATCGTTTTGAATAAGGAAAGGTAATGCCCCTGCCCTCAAGGAGCTTACAGTCAATAAATAAAAAATAATTTGAGGAAAGTGAGAATACTAATTTAAGTGATCAAGAAGGGTTTACCATAGGGAATTTCACATTTGGAAAGAATAGCTTGGAAAAAAAAAAGAATAGAGACATGGGAGATAAAATATTGATGATCTTGGGTCACAGTGAGTAGACCAGTTTGTCTAGAAGATAGAATGCATCAAGCAAAACTGTGAAATAAGTCTGAAAAAGTAGACTGGGGTCATAATGAACAGCTTTGAATGTCCAGCTGAGAGCTGATTTTTTCATCTTAATAATAAGGAGTTAATAGGGAGTCATTCAAGATCTTGGAGAAGGAAAGTAATCTTGTCAGACTCGTGATTTTGGGAAAGTATTTTAGTGATAATACCAGATAGCATTTATATGGCATGTTCATGCATTCTAAATATTTTACAATGTCCCATTTTATCCTTACAACAACCTTGAAAGGAAGGGCTTATTAGCACTATTTTACAGATTACAAAACTGAGGCAGAGCTTAAATGATCTAAGTGCTCAAGGTCACATAGCTTGTAAATGTCTGAAGTCATATTTGTGGATAATATTGATTTAATTTAAACTAATAATTTGTAGATAATAATACCCAAATGCAAGTCCATTACTGAATTCACTGTGCTACCCAGCTGTGCCACACCAACTTGGAAGCTATTATAATAGTTCAGGTAAGAGGTGCTCAATGAATTTATGAATCAGGATGGCAATTGAGTGAATGGAAGGAGATGTATGTAAGGATATAAAGTTAAAAATGAAAAGATTTGATAATAGATTGGGGAAAACCATGTATTGATCATAGGTAGTATTTCTGTAATAGAAGCACACATAGTCTTTTGTGGTATTCTACATAAAATAAACAAATCTGAAACCTGCCTATTCAGAACCAGCCCCCTCATGGATATGAAGACAGAAATGTCCCATTTTGACAAATTGCAAAACAATATAAGGATGAGAGAGCATCATAGTATTGCTTATTTTAGTAGATTTTCATGGAATATAAATAGTTTTTGAAAATCAAAGGAGGTTTAGTAGAGAACCTTTAGCACAAAGAACTTAAGAATCATAGATCTGGAGGTGGCAGGGACTTGAGAGGGGACGTAGACACTGAGTCCTTAGGAAAGGTTGAATAACATGTCACATATCTGGGGTGGAATTTGGACTTCAGGTTGTGACTCTAAATCTGGGACTTTCTGTACCATGTTATGTAATTTTTTGTGACTGAGCAAATTTTTTAAAATTAAATATAATTTTAAAATATCTTTTTTTTTAACCTTTGGGTGTTCCATGAATCTGTCACATTAGTGATATTTCTAATAATAATTAAAACAATGTTTGCAAAGTACTTTATAAATGTAATTCTAATTCTCACCAAAACCCCGTTAGTTAAGACAGTTAGGTGGTACAAAAGACAGAATGCTCAAACTGGACTTAGGAAAACCTGAATTCAAATCCAGCCTCATACACTTCTTGGCTTTGTGACCTTGGACATGTCATTTGACCTCTGTTTGCCTCAATTTCCTTAGCTTATAAAATAAGAATAATAATAGTATTCACCTTCCAGGATTGTTGTGAGAATCAAATGAGTTAATATTGGGAAAGTGATTAGCATAGAGCTTGGCACATAGTCACCACCTAATGTTCCCTTCCATTACTTCTGGTCCTGTTATCTACATTTTTACAGGTGAAACTTAGATTAAATTGCTTGTCCATAATTATACAATTTGTATTTGTCAGAGATGGGCTTTGAACCCAAGTCTCTCCTGTGCTCTTTTTCCTGATCCTTTAGTAGAAATTGCAATGGATTTAATTCTTTGGGGTCATTGTTTAGTGAATTAGAGTGATTTCAGACCGAATCAAACTCCCAGCCTCACTAACCCCAATACTAGAACCTCTTTTTTTACTTGTATGCTTGTTGTTTGTTTGTTTTGGGACTGGGCTTCCTCCATCATATTTAGGCTGATGTATTTTCTCTCCCTTCCCTTCCCCAAGGGAAAAAAAAAAATCCTTTGTAATAAACATTCCTATTTAAGCAAAGCAAATTCCCATCTCTACATCTTCAGTCCATCAGGCAGTGGGTAGATTTGCTGCTTTCCAACCTCATAATGAGTCTTACTTTAGTAATGAATAGTGAAGATCTGTTTAGAAAATAGAAGGATGTCCTGAATCTTCTTGATAAGAAATCATAAGGGCAGAGAGACAAAGAACTAGAGTGATTGTTGTTTAACGTTGTCAATAAAAGAATGATTGGAAACCAAGAATCTGATTTCTGGTTTTAAAAACATCATGCCCTAACTTTATCTGATCATGCTAATAATCTTCACAATCAAGTAAAAATTAGGGCGAGGACGAAATAGAAACTATTTTATAAAAGAGGCAAGATATCTGGTCTCCTTATATCAAGCTTACTCTGTATACTTGTTACATTTCTGTACAAGATTATAGTGTCTCCCTCTTTATCCTTTTTAGCATGGAAAGAGCCAAGAGTTTAGACCTTGAGAAGTAAATGCAATACGAATGCATTTTGGTTTTTTTAAATTGCTTTGGAATCATATTTTTCTAGGAAGAAACACCTTGAGCATTAGAATTAAGTTTAGAAGCTTGTAATAGAAATAATCTAACAACTTTTAATTATGGGCATATAGAGAGAATTTCACAGGTTAAGGAGTTAATTTGAATCACGAATAGTTTTGCAGATAGAGAAAATCTTATTTGAAAAGATTACTTCATGATAAAATCTTAATGTAAGATAAAGCAATGTCATATATTAGAATTGTTATATTTATCGGGCTCCATCTCTCCATTCCAATTTACTCACATTTCCTCTCAATTAGATTCAAGAGTTTTGAAGGACTAAAGTTGACTTTGTTTTCTTTTGGCTAATAGGTGTAACATTGACAATTTCCTTATCATTTCCTACCATGTGATTTCAAAATAATGGAATTAAGATGATTAAATTACATCATTTCATATCATTGTTCTTATCATTTTTCATGCTTGATTGTCTTTATGCTTTTGTTACCATCTGTCAGTTGGAGTTACAGTAACATTTTGCCCTACTCCCCTTTTATAGGTGAATAACTTGCAGCTCAGAGAATTCAAGTGAGTTGCACAGAATTACTAGTAGAGTCAGGACTAAATTCCGGATCTCTGGAATGTCAGTCCACACTAAAACTAGAGTACTTCCATCATTAGGCACTTAGATACGATGGAAGCGTTGGTATTTGTGTACAAGGACTAAATTGGAGCCTAATATCGGCTGTTTGTTCTATCCATATTCCTTTTCCTTTTATTGTAATTGAATGACATTTCATTATACTTTGTCTTTCAGACCCTGTTTTCCTCCCATAGTAACAATTTATAAATTATCCATAACCATAAGTATAACCTTTTCCCTTTTATTTGTTAATTTTTTTTAATTGAGTGATTTAAAAACTACTCTTTACAAATCTTTGAAAGTCTCCACTGATGTTTGGCATCTATCTGTTTGTCTGCTAGCTATCTTTTGAAAAAAATCTAATACCATATATGTCTTTGTAAGACACTTCTCTAGCTGGGTGCAAAACTGATTGCACAAATACTGTCCTTAGGGCCTTTGTACTTTGATGTATAAATGCTGCTAATTACATCTAAGGAGCTAGAATTCTGAGTGGTTTTATTAGTTACGTTAAGTGCATTGCCTTTCATAGAAGTACATTGGAAAGGATACGGTGAATGTTTGATTTTGGACAGGTGGGAAAAGATAAGGAAAGATTTTGAAGAAAGGGTATAAAGAAAATTGTTCCAGTGTGTTTTTGTGAGGGTGAAGGATAAAACTGGGAGCAGCAAGTAGATGAATGGGGTTGAGTATGTAAATGGGTAAGTTGTTGAAAATCATGCAGAAATCAAGAGTTGATTAAAACATTGTATTTTCAGATTCCTTTCTTTCAACTTCGAATATGATAAAGAGCCATAAGGAAGGAAATCAACAAGTATATATAGGAAAAATCTTTAAGAAGTTGTAATAATTCATTAGTGTGGGTACTGACACATTATATGACCCCCTCCACTCTTGGACTTTAGAAAGATGATGATATTTCGTATCTCACTAGGAACCAAAAAGATAATCAGTTAATGGTCGATGAGGATGACAGTGATAAGAAAATAATCTTCAAATGTTGTTAAATTGATACAGTTTCCAAGGCAGTATAATTTATGCATAAGTTCTTACCATCCAGATCTATTGATAATAATTGAATGTTTGCATAGATTTGACAGTCTGCATGAGTTGTTTTGGCAGAAAAATACCACATTCCCATGATTAACCTGACTACAAGCTTTTTGCAATCAAGGTAGGCTGGTTCTCAGAAAAAAAAAATGACATAAAGTTCATTCCTGAGCTATAATTGAAATCACTCAGGGTTGGTGTTGGACCTGTCAGAACTTTCATATTCTTGCCTTAACTTTGAGAACCCAGGTGACCTCCATGCCTTAATGTGACATTGGAGCAGAACTTTTAATTAGAATAATGGAAGATGGAAATCTAGTAACTAGTGGGATTTGGAATGAAATACTTTGGGTACAAGTGTGAGAGGGTGAACATTACAAAGAGGTGCTGTTGCCAGCTCTGGCTCATTCTCATTTGTTCATTTAATATGGAATCAAAGCAAAACACCATGAAACTTGTGCAAAACCCTAGTAAGTTTAGGAGTTGAATGCTTTTTCTTCCTTTTTTACATGTGTGCAAGGAAGAACAGATGTTAACTATACTTTGCCATATTTCTAAGACAGTAGAAATAGAGTCGGTGACATCTGGCTTTATCAAATTTATGCAAATATTCAGTATCATTCATAGATTTGTATGGTGAGAACTTCTACATAAATTATATTTCCTTGAAAAATGTTTCAATATAACAGTATAGGGAGATTATTTCTTCATCAGTATCATTCTTATCAGATATATATTGATTACCTTTTGGGTTTTTAGTATGATACTAAATGTCTTCTTTCTAAAGTCCAGTTCTTAGTTCATAGTGTAATACTTGAATTTGTTATGACTTTTCTTTCATCTATTTTTTAAAAATCTCCTTCACTATGAATGAGGGATAAAAAGTGTACCTCTCATGAAAGGCTTTAAAAACATGCACATCCATAATACCTTCTAGCTTGTAAAATATTTAACAGTCTTGTACTTTTTCCCTCCCTTTTTCCCTCCCTCCATATCTTTCTCCTCCTCTCTCTCTCTCTCTCTCTCTCTCTCTCTCTCTCTCTCTCTCTCTCTCTCTCTCTCCCCACACACACACACACGAATAACAGAGGCAAAGTGAATGCATTATGAATACTGTATGTCTTAATTTCAATTTAATTTACATTTTTGGAGCCTCTCTTTTTTAATGCCTGATTTCTTTTATTCCTATGCTCATTTGAATAAATGACCCACTTAATCCACTTCTTTTCCACTCATTTTATCTAGACATGTAGTAAGGCAATATGAGATATATTTCTAATATGTTGGTGATATTTTCCACTCACCAGTTGCAAAATATCACAGAAGACTCTAAAGACAGTCATTGTTAAATTGATATTTTAAAAAATTGGCTGTTTGAAGACTGGGAAACATTGAAAGTACACTACACTTTGTATTAGAACTAATTATACTGTTGAATTGACTGTAAGTGGGTCCCCAAAATGCCCAAAGTAGGATATAATTGAAGTCCTTAAAGAACTGTCTTATTATCTATTTTTCTGTGACAAGATTCCATAGGAAAATATCCTAGAAAAGCATTATGTTGTGAAGCTTTAGGGTAATGACAGCTATTCTGTAATTAACAACTGTTATTCCTTTCAAGGCATAGTTGAAAGAAGAGAATCTTTTATTTTGAGGGATGCTTAATGCCAAGCTTATCATCATGTTGTCCATATAGATCACAAGAGTGATTAGATGTCTCAGAGGATAGAATGATGGACTCTGAATTAGGAAGATTTGCTGGTTATGTGACCCAGGGCAAGTTACATAATTCTGTTTGCCTCAGTTTCCTCATCTGTAAAAAATGAGCTGGAGAAGGAAATGGCAGACCACTCCAGTATCTCTGCCAAGAAAAACTTCCAATGGGGTCATGAAGAGTCAGATACCACTATAAATGACTGAAAAAGAACAATAACAGCCCAGTAATAGCACTAGACAAGGCTAGTGCCATTGAAATATCACAAAATTGCTATTATATTTTGCAACATCTAGTCTCTAGGATTTTGGCTTTTCAGACTAGTGATATTTATTCCCTAGTGAATTCAGGTTTAATGTAACCTGTTAATAGATGGACAGCTAGTTGGTACAGAAGAGAGGAGGGATGAATTTGGAATCAGGAAGACTCTATTTAGGATCCAGCCTTAGACCCTTACTTAGCTATGTGACTCTTAAACTCTCTTAGTTTTAGGGTGGGAAGGAGCTGCCCCCTGGATAGGATAGGGGGAGGGCTATAGCTCGTGGTAATAGTAATATGAAAAACTATGGTTTTTTGGTATCCTCTAAGTGTTGTGGCTTCAGTCTAGAACCCCGTTTGCCCTACTCTATATATGATTTTGCTGGATGCCATTGCCTATTTTTGGGTCAACATCCACATGGAGAGCCAGATGGTCTTTGTTAATCTCTAATTAGGTATAAGGAGATAAGACGGAGATTCTGAGTTTTGTCATGCTATCATTGCTTCAGGTTCCCTAATGCATGATAAAATCCATAGTTAATGTATCCCACTTTGGTGGAAGAAACTTGATCTATATTGTATGTCTCCTGGGCCCCCATGCTGAACTGCACATCAAATGAACAAAAGTATTCTTTCAATAAGAAAATAGTGGATCTCCAACACAAGATCCTGTTGACAACTGTAGGTGCTATACCACTAAATCTTGGGGTACCCTGACCAATCCAACAAACAAGTTGCTTGTAGAGAGACCAGGCCTTTTCACACATTTGGATGTAAGAGAGGAGGGCATTGCTGTGGAGCCTACTTTCCTCTTGGAGGAGAGGTCTCCAAAGTGGGTTATACCAGAGGATTTATGGGGATGGAGGAAGAAAAGTAGCTCCACATTGCTCCATGCTTACTTCCCACCTAGCACAAATAAGCTACCCCTCTAGTTCTGGGCCCGACCTCCAAAGGCCACTTTTTTTGACCCTGCCTTACTTCTTGCTCCCCTACCCACATCAGAAAAGTTAGAAATTTACTACTCCCCAATAAATCCCTTTTTATAATTGGTGGATGGAATTGAAAAAATGAGTATCACAATTTAGGAGGTGATGAGTTCTAGAATGGAACCAGTTCTGTCCATATCCTTGGGTCTTGTCTTAGTCATCACTGTGGTTCTAGTTCTTCTCCATAGAAAGCACAGAACTACCTTCTGTTACAAGTTCTAATTGGCTGTTAGGATAGTGACTGGCCCTGTAATATCAGGGATATAGGGAATTATCAAGTGAGGAAGCACCCTCTACCAAAGCAAATTAGTACCTTCTCTGAAGTTAAAAGATTGTAAAGAACTTCCTGGAGCAGAAGTGTCAAAAAGATGGCCTGTAAGAATCCCAAGTGAGGTACAAATAAGATCCAAATTTAGCTGTAAAATATTTAACAAAATAAAATAAAACATAATATTACATTTTTAAATCAAGTCAATATATTATCTAAAGGGATTCTTATTTGTGGATTAGTGAACATCCCTACTCCTTTATTTGAGTTTGACACCATTGGTCTAGGAGATTGAGATGTTAAATGGCTTGCCCAAAATAACATAGCCTGTGCCAGGGAAGATCTGATCTCAGGTCTTTGAATCAAGGCATTATCTTTCCCCCATTTTGTTCTTCCTAACTTCTCTATTTCTGTCGAAGATTATCTATCTAGATACCCAAACTCATAATCTAGGTGCCATCCTTGAGTCCTCTCCCTCTTTCATCCTCATATCTAATTTCTTGCCATGACCTATCAACTTTACCTTCACAGCATCTCTTGAATATTTTCCCGTGTTCCCCATTGGTATCCCAGTGCAGGCCTCTTCATATCACACTTGGAGTATCGGAAGTAACCTGTTGATTAGTCTTTTTATCATGTGTTTCCCCTACTTTACTCCATCCTTCACTCAGTTTACCAAAATAGGCTTCCTCAAGCACAAAGTTGATCTTGTGTAATTTAAAATCCAGTAGTACAAATTACTTTTTTCTATCTTTTTAAAAAAAGTTCCTTGATGTTCTAGTTTTATTTCTTTTTTTGTTTTTGTTTTAAAAATTGTTTCTAAATATATCAATCCCTACTCAGTGAAGCTTCTATTTTTGAAACAAAGATTTTAAAAGAAAAAGATAACTCAGTAAAACCAGTTATAGTGCTATGTCTGACAACATATGTCATGTACCATACTCATACTTCCTTATGCTCTCCACAGAAGCACATTTTTCCCTGTTTCTCTCGGTGGCCAAATTGAATCATTATAATTTCATGGTATACAGATTTTAAAAACTGTTCTTTCACTGTGTGTTTTTGTAGACCTCATTATAGATTCCTTCCTGGTTCAACTAACCTCTCTATGCATCAGAACATATGGTCTTCCCCATGTTTCACTGAATTCTTGGCTGCATCCTCCTAGAAGGAAACACAATCAGATACAGGTTTCTGGAAACTCAGTCTGATAGTCTTCAAGTTACTTTCCACTTGGAGCATCCGGTGCATTTTATTTAATTAGCTTTTCTGAGCACAGATCTACTTGAAGAAAGAATCATTCTTGATGCTGGCTGAGTCACTCTTTAGGTTCTGTGGCAAATGCACCAAATGAAGACAATTTCTTATGAACCCTACTCACTTTGAAGCCTTCCTCCAAAATGGACAAAACTCTCCTCGTGCTTTGTTCATTTAATACTGACATATTTGTGGTTTGAATGAGAATGTTTTTGGAATTACGAGATGTTCGAATCTTATCTTTGTCACTTATTGAATCCTTGGGCTTCAGTTTACTTTCACTTAAAATGTATATCTGAAAGTCTTCATTTTCCTCAGCACATTTATATAGATAATAAGCATATTTAACACTTGAATACAAAAGATTTTGCTTCTATATAGTTTTTTAGGGAGGAAATCTGTTCATTGAAATAGTGTTAATATTTGTTTTTGCTTGAGTATTGTCATGATTTCAGGATTATTCATGAATTTCAGGAAATGATCCTGTTTGGAAGCATCCTCTCTTAAGTAGATCCTTCCAGGGATGTCAGTGAGCCCCATTTGTCCAGTTCAGGTCCTTAGCAAAGCAAAATTTATTTAGTTAAGAATATAATGTGACTTGCTTGGTGGCACAGTGGCAAGAATCCTGAGCTGGGAATCAGGAAATCTCATCTTCCTGAGTTGAAATCCAGACTTAGACACTTACTAGCTGTGTGACTTTAGGCACATATTACCCAGACAAATTACTCATCCTTGTTTGGTGGATGAAATAAGATATTTGTAAGGCATTTAGCAACAGTGCCTGGAACATAGTAGGTGCTATAGAAATATTGATTCTCTTGCCTTCTCTCTCTGTATATTTATATATGTGCATACACACAGTAATATATACATGCATAATATATATGCAAATTTGAACATAATTGGTTTTCTTTCTACTCTTTAATATTTTATGTTATACATTTGAAAACATTCTAAGAAGGGGTACTTTTGAAAACATTCTAAGAAGTCTGCCAAAGGGGCCCATGACATAAAAAAACTCCTGCCCTAAGAAGATAGGTAGATAGAAGATTTATTAAGTTCATATGATATGCTAGGCACTGTGCGAAGTGCTTTACAAGTATTATGTCATTTAATCCTCACAACCCTAAAATGAAGGAAGTATTATCCCTATTTTAGAAAAAGGGAAACTAGTGCCATACAAATCAAATTCCCAAGAAATTATTTTACAGATCTAGAAAAAATAATTACAAAGATCATCTGAAAGAGCAAAAGGTCAAGAATTTCAAGGGAATTAATGAAAAAAAATACTAATGAAGGTGGCTTAGCTGTACCAGACCTAAAATTATATTATAAAGCAGTGGTCATCAAAGCCATTTGGTCCTGGCTAAGAAAGAGTAATGAATCAGTGGAATAGGTTAGGTTCACAAGACACAATAGTGAATGACCATAGTAATCTAGTGTTTGACAAACCCTGCTTTTGGGATAAGAACTCACTTTTTGACAAAAATTGCTGTGAAAATTGGAAACTAGTATGGAAGAAATTAGGGCTTGACCCTCACCTGAAACCACATACCAAGATAAGATCTAAATGGGTTCATGATTTTAGACATAAAGAATGATATTATAAGCAAATTAGAAGAACATAGAATAGTTTGCCTCTCAGATCTGTAGAAAGGGAAGGAATTTGTATCCAAAGAAGAACTGGAACTCATAACTGAACACCAGATAGATAATTTTGATTATATTAAGTTTAAAAGTTTTTATATAAACAAAACTAATGCAGACAAGATCAAAAGGGGAGCAATAAATTGGGAAATCATTTTTACATTTAAGGGTTCTGATAAAGGCCTCATTTATAAAATACGTAGAAAATTGACTCAAATTTATAAAAATTCAAGCCAGTCTCCAGTTGATAAATGGTCAAAGGATATGAATAGACTATTTTCAGATGAAGAAATTAAAACCATTTCTAATCATATGAGAAGGTGCTCTAAATCATTATTGATCAGAGAAATGCAAATTAAGACAACTCTGAGATACCACTACACCCCTCTCACATTGGCTAAAATGACAGGACAAAATAATGACAAATGTTGGAGGGCATGTGGTAAAACTGAAGAAATTTATATGAACTGATGCTGAGTGAAATGAGAAGAACCAGGAGATCATTGTACACGACAACAGCAAGACTATACAATAATCAATTCTGATGGACGTGGCTATCTTCAATGATGAGATGATAGAGGCCAGTTCCAATAATCTCATGATGAAGAGAGCCATCTACACCCAGAGAGAGAACTATGGGAACTGAATGTGGATCACAACTCTCACTCTTTTCATTGTTGTTTGCTTGCATTTGTTTTCTTGCTCATTTGATTTTCATTTGATTTTCATTTTTTGATCTTACTTTTTTAGTACAGCAAGAGAATTCTATAAATAAAAAATTGTATAAATATGTTTATACATATTGGATTTAACATATACTTTAACATTTATCGATTGCTTGATATCTAGGGGAGGGGGTGGGGGAAGAAAGAGATAACCTGAAAAACAAGGCTATGCAAGGATCAATGTCAAATTATCCATGCATATGTTTTGTAAATAAAAAGCTTTAAAAATTAAAAAAAAAAAGAAAAGGAGAAAGTGAGGCAAACATCTTACATGACTAACTTAAGATTACACAGTTAATAAGTTCCTGAAGCAGGTTTTGAACTTCTTGGCTTCATTATCTTGCTCCTTTTAGCAGAAGCAGACATGGTGCTGACCATCATTAGGATAGGGAATTTTCTCACCTAGGAGTTCCTTATCTCAATAATATTACAGTTGTGGTCCTCTTATTAATTATTTAACTTTTTAGTCCGTTTACTTAATGTAAGAGGAATTAACCAATTCCTAATGTTCTATAAGAATTAGTTACTTTTTTGTATCTCTGTCCTGGATCAATAAATTTAATGAAAATCCACACAGAAAATGAATGATAAAAATGAAGGAATGTCTCTTTGGAAAGTATAGGGGAATCCTGGAATGGAGGATAGACTCAGTATCCTGCCTTATTTAATGTTTGTTAATTAATTGTTAAGTTGAAGTTGTGTCTAGTATTCCAAAGACAGTGGAGGTAGTATGCCTTTAAAAAATGAGAGTTCTGAAGAAAAACAATTGAACTTAAAAAATAGTTCAAAGTAGGACTTTTATGTAAAAGTTGGGCAAATTTGAAATGAAGTTTTAAAATGATAACCCAGAGAAAAGTAGAAATGCTACTAAACTGCTGAACGAGTACTTGGATTAGAAATCAGATAACTTCAGTTCAAGTTATTAGTCTTGTGACCTTGGGTTATAGCTTCCCTCAGTTTCTTTATCTTTAAATTTAGAATTAATGTCTGCCCTGCTTTTCACTTCAGTTAAGTCATAGATCTAGGCTTTATTCCTATCTTTTTAAATTCAAAGGCTTCTATGAGTCTCAAATAAGATAATGTATATAATTTTTAAGGCAACTCTCTATACAAAAATACAGTGTCATTGCTACTATGAAATTATTACATCACAAAACAGAGAGTCTCTCTTTCTTTGACATAAATATTGGATTTGAATACTGAAGTCAAAGTTAGTACTTTACACAAACCGCACAGAAGAATGGTAATAGTGAAATGTTGAAGACCAAATCTGGAAAACTATTTTAGGAAATATGTTACATATTAAAAAGGTAAAAATAATCTATGGAGAAAACATCAGTATTTGAGCTACTGTGATATGAGTGATGTGATAAAATATATTTCAAAAGAATATTTAGTGATAAAATATATTTCAAAAGAATATTTAGCTTGAATATTAGGGAAATCTATAATGTTATTATTTTTGTGTGTAGAGGAATTGCTCTTTCTTTTTGCTGAGGCAATTGGGGTTAAGTGACTTAATTTAACCTAGGAAGTGTTAAGTGTCTGAGACCAGACTCGAACTTGGGTCCTCCTGACTTCAGGGCTGGTGCTCTATCCACTGCGCCTCCTAGCTGCCTCAGGATTGCTCTTTCTCTAACTTTTTATTTATTACCTTCATAGTAAAATAATTGAGGTTTATCTCATCAGCTAGTACTAGTTTTTGTATAGACAATGTTTTCAACCCTAGTAATATTGAAACGATCAGAGAGCTTAATTCCTGAGGATTCTCCATCCTTTCAATTATTAAGCATTCTGCTGTGGGCTAGTGCCCAATGGTCTCTACGTTAACATGTCTGGTAACAGTAAAGTGGAAAAAAGATTGGAATTTCAGGGAAATTAAACCTAAATTATATTTCTGAAGGCAATGAAATGCAAATCCTAAGGTATCTCTAAAAGAATTTTGAAACCTCACAACTCTTAGGTCCCTTTCACGTGTTTTTCAGTGTTTTAGATGCATTTTAGAGAGTCCTGGAAGCCCTTGCAGGAAACATTTTTGAAGTTCTTTGCTACATATATTTATATTACATATATAAAAATGTGCATGCATGTATATAAATAAGTAACGTGTTGACAGTGACATGGTGGCGGGTCCTCACAGATGGCTCTTCCCATCCCTTCCCTTCTCGTAGGCAAACATGCTGAAGACATATTTGGTGAGCTGTTTAATGAGGCCAACAACTTTTACATCAGAGCAAATTCTCTTCAAGACAGGATTGATCGTCTTGCTGTCAAAGTTACCCAGCTGGATTCTACAGTGGAGGAGGGTAGGTAATTGCACGAAAGCAATGAGCCAGAGGCGATGCTGACAAGATGGTAGTAATTAATTACAGCACAATTACAGCTTTTCCTTAGGGTAGTAGGTTGATCGTTCATTTTGTCTTTTCCTAGGACATTCTGATAAAAAAAAAGACATGTACAACATTGGGTTAATTAGGAAAGGAATTTGGAAAAAAGATGTGTGTGCGTGCTCTGATCCAATTCTTTAAAAAATTCTCCTTAGTGAAAAATTTCTCTTTTAAAGGATTTTAAATATAAAAGTTTATCCATATCACCTATCTCATCCAAAAATACTATTTTATGCTATAAGTAATAGCCTTAAATATTCTTACACCTGGAAACTCATCCGCATTATCTAGTCGCTTCAGCAGTAGAGATAGTAGGTGTCCTTTGGAGAAGAATGACGGCAAGAAAATTATGTGCATTGTATTATGGCAAACTGAAGGCTTCCAGCTGATTCATCTTTTGTCATTAAGTGTTTTTGAGTAAGTGTTTTAGCCATTTAGTGTCCCTCATTCTTCTTAAAGTGACAGATATTGGGTGCTTTTAGACTTCATGTTTTTAAATAATGTTAATACTTGTGAGGGCTGTTCCATTTCTAATTTTTTTATGTTGGGCCCCAGTGACTGAAATTGGGCACTAGGGCAACTGACACAAATTTAAAGCAACAATATTCCTTTATTTTTTTAAATAAAATTGTATTTATTTTTTATTTATTCATTTATTCATTTATTTATTTATTTATTTTGAGGCTGGGGTTAAGTGACTTGCCCAGGGTCACTCAGCTAGGTAGTGTTAAGTGTCTGAGACCAGATTTGAACTCGGGTCCTCCTGAATTCAAGGCTGGTGCTCTATCTACCATACTACCTAGCTACCCCTAATATTTCCTATAAAAGACTATATTAGAGAAAACCCCTAGCATCAAGAAAAGGTCTATAACATTGCTTCAAATTTAATTTTATTAAAAAATGTTTATCCTAAGTTGTTTTTGCTTTTATGTTGCTCTGTATACACCACATTTCATTCAAGTGAAATATCCCTTGAATACTCATTTGCTGAGGACATTATTTTATTCATTAAAGCAACTAAAACAGCTAATTTAAGAAACTAGACTTTTCTTTAAAAAAATGTAAAATGGGACACAAAGGCATTAGAAAATCCTTGCACACTCCCTATACATATGCCTTTATGGAGTCTCTTGCTCATATTGCTTTTCCTATCACCTCTTCTTCCTGTTATTAGACTTGTTTGCCTCTTTTGTCAAGAATTATATAGTAAAGTTTAATTTTAATACTTTTTCATGGAATTCCAGCTTTTATATATTTTTGGACTTTATTTATTTATTTTTGCTAAGGCAATTCACCAATTGCCCAGAGTCACACAGCTAGGAAGTGTTAAATGTCTGAGATTAGATTTGAACTCAGGTCCTCCTGACTTCAGAGTTGGTGCTCTATCTACTGTGATATCTAGCTGTCCCATAGACTCTTTTCTAACATTTTAAAATTTTTCTTTTGTCTTCTTATCCAAAATATACCTTTTTCTGAAAGAGTTACGATCTATTACAAAAAATTATAAAAGAAGGGGGGGGGGGAAGCAGCTCCGGGTACATGTTAAAACAATTTCTTCTCAAAATCCAGTTTGTTTTTGGAGGCCATCATGAAATTTATAGAAATATATGAGAATCAATGCACTGTTTTTATTTTTCTCAAGAAGAATGTAGCTTTTTGAAGCTTTTTGCAGCTTTTTTTCAACATTAGAAAATTACAAAATTCTTTTGTCTGCCTTTTTAAATGGCTAAATTTTCTTTTAGAAGATAAAAATTAGAAGAGTAATTTAGGAGCTTCAACTATCAATAGACAAAAGAACTTTGATCTTAAGTTATACTATAACTGATTACTTAAATTGTTGGAAATCAAACTATTTTCACATATATTGTCTCAAGTTCTTTGTTGCTATAGTTTCTTCTGGTGCAGTAGAAACCACATGAAAATAAATATGGATATCAGGATTTATGAATTCCTGAGCTGAATCTTATTTTAGTAGCCCTCAATCCCCATTTTAAAAAATCAGCTTGTAGATTTTTTATCATAATGATTTTATTGATCATTTTTGATCCTGATAACTTCTATAGCATTTTAATATAATTGGTATATGCAACCTCCTGCCATCTTTTCTGCTTTGTGTCTGCAGCCAAAAAAAACTCCTGTGCCTGTTACCAGTAGAGAACCATATTCCAATTATCTAAGTAAATATTGCTTAGTATTTGCTGTCTGAATAGATTTATTCCCTGGGGAACAGAATTTGGGGCAAATATATCTATTGTTCTGGAAACCAAAAATTTCACACTGATTCCTTTATGTGTGTGTGTGTGTGTATGTGTGTGTGTGTGTGTGTGTGTGTATAGAATTTCTGACCATTTGTCCAATTCTACATCTATTCAGTGATATTAGTAAGAATGTAAGCTTAATTGAAAGAAATCTATTACCATTTTCTCTATTAAAAATACTGTTACACATACTTAAACACTCATACATATATATTAAAGAGGGTTATCTACATAGTTAAAGGATATGGCATGCCATGAGTCCTTGCATTGTGATTGGTTTTAATGTCCAATAACTGAATTAAACTTAGGCCCTTAAGAGTGAAAATAAACGTGTTCTCTGCTAACCACATTTTTTTGGTTTTTTCAACAGTATCACTACAGGATATTAATATGAAGAAAGCATTCAAAAGCTCTACAATACAAGACCAGCAGGTGGTTTCCAAGAACAGTATTCCCAATCCAGTTTCTGACATTTACAATCAGAGTGATAAGCCCCCTCCACTGAATATTCTTACACCTTACAGGTATAGATTTATGTAACCACAAAGTCTATTGTACTTTTTCATTAAAAGTCTGGTTTTAGGTGATGAATAGGTATTACGAAAAGATTCATTTAACTGTGTAGAAACTCTTCTTTGAGGAGAAATTCTTTTAGGTGACAATCTAACAACCTTCCCAATTTCGTGGGTTGTTACAAAAGGACCAAAACATAAAGACGTTGGAAAGCCTTGAATACTTGTTGTATAATTTCTAGTTATCAGCATGCTTGTTATCAAAAGAGTGAGTCCTGGGTTTCTTTAATAGAAATGATTCATTTGTCAGTAATAGTGCGTGGGCTTTGTACTTACAATGTTCCAAGACAATGTAAAGGCAACTACATGATTCAGTTACCATACAGCAAACAATTGATCTGTCTCCGCATTTCAGTGCAGACACATTTATCATTCCAGACAGCATAGTACGTTATGCAATATTACAGGTTTTTTGATCAACAGGTTAGCCCATCATAATTATAGAAGAGTGCAGCATACAATTTAGGCCCAATGCAAAATGAACCCCAAGGAAATTAATGCTGCCTAATCGCCCACTGCCAATGCATTCTTTCTTTTCCCCCCTCATTTTCCTCTGTATAATTTAACCATCTTATTTACCCCATCTATTTCAATTTTTTGAACTAAATTGCCATAAGGGTCACTCCCTTGTTTAGAGGTACAGTAAAGTAAAATTTTACTGAGCTAGAATACTGTTGCATAATAGTCTGTGATTCTGTAAAATTAATTCCTACTTTGTACAGAGCATTTAGGCCCTGGGAGATATAAAAAGTTCAGATAAGATACTATCAGTTCAATTAGGTGAGCATTTATTTAGGATCTGATATATACAAAATCTGTAGTAAGCAGTGGGAATACAAAAATAAACTGTGACATTGTCTACAAGAAACTTACATTTTTACAAAGGGTAATATGACATGTATGTAGATTAAATATAACAAAAGATAGAAAATGCATTGAGGCAAAAGGAGATCTAAGCCAAATAATTAAGGCAGAAAGCAGTGGAGCGGTAGTGAAGGGTGACCTCATGGAGGATACAGAATCTTGAGACTTGAAGGATGAAGAGGATTATTAATTAGCAGCAGCAGCAATGACAAAACCTTGGAAAACTCTCAAAGGCTGTGAGAGATGGTGCTACAATATCCAAGAGGGCCAGGGAGGAAGAGAAGACCCGGAAATAAGGAATAGGGGCAAATAGTGGAAAGGAAAATAACTTATTTAGGAGCTGGCACTCTCTAACTGAAAGTACATGAGTAGAAAGGAAATGCTGTCTGGTGGAGACGCTTCTTTGGGAAGTTTATACCAATAGCCAGCCTCAGCCTCCCACAGCTCCTTAACAATATGACCCTCATCATTGGTTCTTCAGATCTGAGAATTTCAAAGCCATACAAACTGCCCATAATGACTATTGTTTATGTGAGCATCATTAGTCAGACATCTACCTTGCAGTTTCTTCTTTTGCTTTGTCCTTTTTCCCCTAGGTTCAGAAGAACTGAATGGTACTCAGGTCATAGGGGCTACTGTTAGTGATTTGGATTTACTCATCTTCATTTTCTGTTGTTAGGGAATATAAGTGCAAGGGGAAGTCTAATGTAAGTCATAGGATTAGGAACTGTGAGGATCACCAGGGGTGCTTAGAAAACTAAAGCCCTGAGAATTGGGTCAAATTATTTGTGCAAGGTAGTAAATAGTGGAACCAATATTCAAGCACATTACTCTCTCTACTTCACCCCAGGCTTCTTCTCCATGGCGCCTGAACAGCTCTCCCACTACCTTAAAACTTTGAGTTGATCCTGTTGTCCCCTCAAGTTATCAGGCTACATACCTCTTCCCTTTGATTGCCAAACTCCAAAAAAGAAGCTCTGTAAATTTCTCTTGGTTCAAAGTATCATTTTGTTCTACTCATCACAGCCAAAATCCTAGAAAAAACTAGTTGCCTCCACTTTTGAACCTTCTACACCTCAACCTCATGCAATCTGACTTCTGACTTTACTATTCAGTTGACACTACTCTTCATTGTTCCCAGTAATATTACCAAGCCTGATAAATCAAATACTTTTTAATAGTCTTCTTTCTTATCTATTTAGTAGCTTTGAAGAATGGGGTCTCTTTCATTTCTCTCAATATTCTTCTCTCGCATCATTTTTACCCTGCTCTCTCCTGGTTCTCAGTCTCCTTTCCTGGATTATCATGCCCCAGCTCCTTGGAGTGGGTCAGACTACTGTCCAAAAGCTTTTGTTGCTCCCCGGACATACTTCCTCACTGATCCCAGGAACACCCATAGCTACATTTCCAGCCCTCATCCACCTCCCCTTTTAGCCACATACATACACATCTTGCCTAGGAGACAATTTTGCCTGAATGTCCCATAAACTATTAAACTCAATGTTTCCATAACATAACTCACTTTCTCCTTCAGACTCTTTCCTCATTTTATAATCTCACAGTATCCTCCATTTCATTGGTTTTATTACTGTATTTCTCCTACTCCCCCCCCCCCCTTACATAACTACCACCCTAGTGAGGTCCTCAGCACTTTTTGCCTAAGCTACTGCAAGGTCTCCTTGACTCCCGTTTCTCTTCTATACATTTTCCACACAGCTGAAAAAGGGATATTCTATTCCTCAGACCTGTCCGTGTCACTCACTTTTCAAGAAGTTTTAGCGTCTTCCTCTTGTCAGTAGAAGACAGATTTCTCCACTTGGCCTTTAAGGCCTTTCACAGTGTAACTTCAATCTCTTTTTCCAGCACAATCGCACATGTACCTCTCCATGTCCATATTCCATTGTAGTTGTTGTTCGTCCTTTGCTCTCAAGGGGACTGTGATATCAGGGAGGGGATGCAATTACACTGAAAGGGATATCAGTGAGGGAGGACTGTGCAAGGTTGCCTGCCTCCCTTTCCCTTCCAGAGCCATCTGGGTCCAGTGACCAGGTACAGATCAGGATGACTGGACAGCCAAACCCACTATTTGCTGTTCCTCTTACACAGTGTTTTATCTTTTTTTCTCCTTGCCTTTTCATAGACCACCTTCTGTGCTTGTCACTCCTCACTCTCCTATGTGTAATCCCTGCCTTGTTTCAGTACACTGCTCAGGTGCAGCTTTCTACATGAAATCTTTCCTGGTCCCCTCAGTTGTTAGTGCTCCACTTCTCACCTGCCTGCCATAATTACCTTCTTTTACTTAGAATGCATTTTGTGTATATTTATCTGTGTTCATGTTCTTCTTCCCTTCCCTTTCTCCAGTAGAATATAAACTCCTTATGGGAAGAAACTGTCTTCTTTCTATCTTTCTAAATGAAGTCCTAGTAGACATTGAACAAATGCTTGTTGAATTGCATTTACTCCACTAGAAAGAGTCAGAAAAAATTCTGTGTAGCATCTTGCATTGGAAATTTAAGATAAATTGGGGTTACAGAAGAAAAATAGGCATGTGTTTCTGTTTCATACAAAAATACCAATTCAGACTTGAGGAGTATGCAGGAATACACAATACAGAAGCAGAGGATGGAAGATAATACAAACACTCCCTAGTGATATGTGAATATCATTTTCAATTTCTAGGATTTGAGGAAATTTTTTTATTTCTCCACCAATTTTCTGCATGTAACTATGAAGCCAAGAGAATTTTGAAATGTTCTCATTACCAAATTACTTTAGCATGTGTTGCTAAGATTATATATATGTTATGATTCCACATTTCTTGAGGTGGTTATTAAAATAAGACATTTAATTTCAGTTTCTGATTGTCAATTTGTTAATGTGGTAATTTAGTAAAGTAGAATCAAAGTTGAAACCTTTAAACTTAAAAGTGTATGTAATGTCTATTTACTTCCATATCATTTTTATAGAGATGACAAGAAAGATGGATTGAAGTTCTATACTGATCCTTCCTATTTCTTTGATCTCTGGAAAGAGAAGATGCTACAGGATACAGAAGACAAAAGGAAAGAAAAAAGAAGACAAAAGGTAAATCACTGCAGAATAGAAAACATGTAAATTCATGGCTAACTCAGGTGTGATATCCAAACCAAATTGCTGAATCTTACTCTTTATTGAAATATGATAGGTATGCCAGACAGGGTGCTGAAATTTTTGCAGGTTACATTTTTAATATAAAGATAATTGAGGATCATGTGTGACCATAATTTTTCAATAAATATTTTCAACTTTTTTTCCCTTCTTACATCCAACCAGTCTGCTTCATTTTAACAAAAGAAGATACTTATACCTAGTTTTTATTTATAAGTTTGTATTTAAAATTCTCTACCCGTGATTTCATTCACATCTCAGAAATAATTCCTATTGCCTTATTATGGGGGAAGATGATCAATTTTAATTTTTTAGATTTTGTTCATTGTTGGGCTCTCTAGCTATCATCTAATTTTAAAAAAATGATGTATTGCTTATATTAGAATGCAAAGCCAGTTTGATATTTATATTTAGGAGGTATTATATGCTATAAATGATGTTCTTCTTGTGGGAATTGTGGAGGTGAAGAGAAAAAGGAGCTCATAAGTGATAAAGATTTTGCCTAAACAGTCTCTGCAGAGGGCTGACTTCACTGTTGGAGATATGTTTCATTTGTGACCAATGAAAGCTAAGGGACACTCCCTAAAAGTTTTCTTTGGTATCCTAGAAGTTTATTTTTTCCATTGGAAGACAACCTATTATTCAGACTTCCTAGGAAGAAGAATCTAGTTTGTATAGCAAATACTCAAAAGCTTTGGCTTAGAGCAGAGGATCTTAACTTCTACAGAGCGCAAGGGCCTGTGAATTTGGATGGGAGAATTGCATCTTTATTTTCTCTGACATTTGGTTTCTTTTATTATCTTATGTATTTTATTTTATGCATTTAAAAACATGTTGAGAAGGGGTTCACAGGCATTAAAGAGTTCTATGACACATAAAAAGTTTATGAACCTCTGAGTTAGAGAAATGTTTGACATTTGCTAAGCCCAAAGGATTTTTCAGTGATTTTTATAATTTAAATAGCACAAACTACAAAGATCCTAAAGAAATGGGTTTAAAAAGAATGGATTGTTTTAGTTATCTCTTTTATGTGTGTATGGTCGGATTTGGGGAATTTATTAAAGTCATGAACATCATGGGAGAGTTATAGAATTTTGTAGGCATTGTCTCTGAGAAGAAAAGATGGATATTACTCTTAAGAAGAAAGAGAGGCAGGGAAATATTTGCCATTCTAGTGATAGCTCCCTATACATTTCTTATGAAATGCAAAATATCATTGAGACTTAGAAGAGTGCTTTTCATTAAATATATAATTTACTTTTCAGTGACCTTACAGATGCTTCTTGCACATGATCCAAAAATGATGCTTTTGGCATAAATACATATATAATTATTTTTCTATGCCTTCACGGAAAATGTATTAATCTGTAATTATCATGTCTACAAAGCTAGTAGCTCCTTCTATATCTTTGATTTCATCCTGAATTTCCCAAATACTTGTAATTGTGATGATTGCCTCAGTATCACATTGTTTTTAGGTCAAATAGAGATTTTTTTTAAAAGTCAGAATAGTTATTGTTTGATTCTGAGAGTAAGAATAAAGGTTTTCCTATTTTTGGAAAACTTGGGCATTAAAGCTGATCTTAGATTTTCTTTACTTTAATCCTTTCATTTTTCAGATGAGGAACCTGATGCTTAAGCAATGAAGGGACTGGCTAGCTTAGTTGTAGTTGAAGGGAAGTTACAGCAGATCTCAAAGATAAGCTATTTAGCTATAGAGATTTTGTGATCTGTGTTGGAGGAAGTATTCATGATGTCAAAAGCTTGGATTCATCAAAATAAAATAACAGCAGAAAACCAAAAACTTGGATTCATTATTGAAATAGGCTTTAAGTGCTGATACCTCTATAGTAGTTTTTGTTGAGTTGTTTCAGTGATGTGCAATTGTTCACGACCCTGTGCGGTGTTTTCTTGGCAAAGATATTGGAGTAGTTTGCCATTTCCTTCTCCAGATCATTTTACAGATGAGGAAACTGAGATAGACAGGACTAAGTGACTTGCCCAGGGTCATATAGCTTATAATTGTCTGAGAACAAGTTTGAACTCAAGCCTTCCGGATTGCAGGCCCAGTGCTCTGTCCATGGCACTGCTTTACTGGCTAACACTTCTATGCTTTCACTTAGCAGATTCATGATGGTTAAATCAATCATCTAATCAACCATCAGCCATCTGCAAAGGATAGATGCAACACAGGGTTCATAGGATGATGATTCCCAACTATATTGCTGTCACAATCGCTAATTGCTTGATTCTTCATTACTTTACCACACCTGAAAGTGTTACATGACACATAGAGCTCCACAATAAAGAAAATAAAAGTTAATCTTTATTTTCTTGTAACTTTTTTTTGAGATGTCATGATACTATATAGGATAATATTAGGATAGGTTGAGACATTCCATTATGTCTCAAAATCAGGATCTGGAACCATTGGTTTCTGGAGCCGCCTTTCTGGATTCTCATAATAATTTTGTGGAGAGACAATATGATGACAGTGAAAAGATTATTGGGCCCAGAAGACCTGGGACCAAATCCTGACCTTCCCACTTGCTCTTTTCTGTGTCATTTCATATCTTGGAGCCTCACTTTTTCTCATTTGCAAAATAGAGATATAATACCTGCATAATTTACTTGCCTCTATGATAGAGCTGCCAGGAACATGCTTTATAAATCTTAATTTTAATTTGCAACAGAGAGTTGTTATAATTGCTTGATCTTGCTAGTGGTACTTATCACATGTTATCCCTGCAGTTGATAAATCTAAATGAGTTGAAAAAGAGTTGAGTGCTCCTATTCAAAATGATGCAAATGAAAATTTAATTCACAGAGAAATAGAAAATTCAGTCCTTGCTTTTAAGGGACTTAGCATTTTGTGAGTTATGTAGGGCAAATAAACATAACAGAAATAAATACCTACCACTCTCTAGAGATATCCATTAAGTCCTAAGTGTTTACTGATGAGGTTGTATTGTTGTGCCTGTCAGTAGTGGGACTGTGTTCTTGATTTTTGTGTAAGGCCAAAGGTCTAGAGCAAAAATAAGTGTTTCATTAATGGGACAGGTAAGTTTTCTGTTTTTCTATTTAATTATTAGCAAAACTGACTTAGATATCATTTGGAATATCACTTAGAAATTGAGAATAAAGGTTATTTATCTTTATTCTAGAAGAAAAATATTTTATTATGCATATTTTTTCATCAAGACTTTTAAAAAGTTATGCAGTAGTGATGTACCTTGAGAAATGTTCTTATCTAAGCAATAAAGAGCAACTAAAGAAAGAGCAGCTTCCTTCATCTAGATACAACATGAGTTAACAAATAAAGCTTGCTTCTTTTGGGGCCATAGCATGTGATGGTTAGACTTCTTTTCGAATTTCCTTTACAACTAGGCTAGGGCTTCCATTTGCATATCAGGTTTATATTCCTGTTCATTTTAACTGCATTTAACCTGCTGTTTTCCCTTTCCCTTCTGTCTTGACATGCTTCCTTTCTTTTCCTGGACATCAGGAGCAAAAGCGTATAGATGGCACAACTCGTGAGGTGAAAAAGGTTAGAAAAGCCAGGAACAGGCGCCAGGAGTGGAATATGATGGCATATGACAAAGAGCTTAGACCTGACAACAGGTTGTCTCAAAGTGTGTACCATGGAGCGTCTTCCGAGGGATCCCTGTCCCCAGATACTAGGTCTGTGTGTATTAAAGCTCCCTTATCCCCATGTAATGGTTATGTATGAGCCATTTCTTGGTGCTTTCTTCCTTTCTTTTTTTAATTTAGACATTGCATTAGACATTTCTTCTTGTTGTTGTTGCTTTTACATAATTTGGAAATGCAGGAATAGCTTTAGTTCTCAAAAAAGTTTGGACTGTATCTTAGAACTTACCTAAGCTATGCATTGAAAGTATTTTGTTGAAATTATAAGTTTTTTTGGTATTGTTTTTCTTTGTAGGATTAAAAATCCTTCTGACTTTAATTGATTGTTTAGTTCAGTCACTGATTTTGCTTTGTTAATTTAGAAGATATTTAAATTTCAATTTAATTAACTATAGTGATAGTTTCATTTTTAGCTTGGCATGTTGAATTGCCCTTGATATACAGTGTCTCAGAATGATTGGTTGTTACTATTAATAGAGTAATTAATAGAATAATAATTCCATTGTTCTTTTTGAAAATATGCCTAAGACTGATGGAAGAAAAAGTGTGCCTGTTTTTGCCTTTCATATAACTAATCTCATGTACTCTGATTTACAGGAAAAGCTCATCATTGGAGCTCACCAAAAGACTGTTAGCTGTAAAAATATTTCTTCATACAGGTCTAAATGACAGGGCCACTGAGTGGCAATTGCAGTTCTTTGGATGGAATGAATCCAGTGGATTTAGTCCGATAATTTTTCATTTTGTTTCTATTATTTTTCTGTGTTCTAACTTAAAATTTTGTGTTGGAGGGGACAAGAAAGACTTTATGCAAAGCTTTTTAAAAACATATAAATAAGATAAGACATCTCATTTAGCTGTTAAGACTTATTTGTTTTTCAAGATTGCTCTTCTAGATTTCCTCTTGGTGGCAGTTCTCATATTTAAAAACAGAGTAAAACATCATAGTCTGGGCTTTACACTTTATAGTACTGTTAACTTCAACTTTCCTAATACCATCTTCCTCCCCAAGTTTTGACTAACATGACATGAAGAAATTATTAAGTTAAATTTTTAGTTAATCTTACCTTCAACTTTGGAATTTTAAGGACTGAATGATTTCCTTAAAATGGATATTAGAATACATCATAACAGGGTTACTGTTCAGAAGCATTTTATCTTTCTCACTGTCAATCATTGGATTAATTTATTATTTAATTTCATTTCTTATCTATTCATGCAAAAATGATATGAATCCTATGGATATGAACTTTTTATTCTAAGTGAAGTACCTTATTTCAGGTAATGTTCTCCAAAAATCCTGATGGAAGAAGATGAGTATTCTTTTCTACGTGATGGAAGGTCTTTGTATATATACATCCTGGATTTTAAGATCAAATATATTCAAGTTGACCACAAAATAGGTGGTGGTTCAGATTGTCCATCTTCCTTAACACATAATTTTATTTTAAATATTTATTTATCTTTCTTAGTAATGTTATATGAGCTGTACTTTTTCTGGATTTCCAAATTTCATCTAGGAAACCAGGTGGTATAGTAGTTTGAACACTAGGCCTGGGGTTAGGAAATCCTTAATTTAAATATGGACTCAAAAACTTAACAGCTGTGTCACTTTGGACAAGTCACCTAAACTCTCTCAGACTCAGTTTCTCTTAACTGTAAAATGGGTATAATAATAGCACCTACTTCCCAGGGTTATTGTAAGATTAAAATGAGATATTTGGAAAATGTTTATGCCTAGCAAATATGGGGTGCCATATTGTATACAATGTATACTGTCAGCAGCAGCAACATGACTGTTATTTATATTTGCATTTTTCTAAGACTTGTTCCTGTGGTATTTCATTACCTATCAATCAGTTTTTTCTTCCACTTCCATACAGTGCAATTTATTATTGTTTTTGGATGATTTCTTTGATGAAGTTTTCTTAAGAAAATATATTCACTTACCAGATACACACCTTTAGCTTACATAAATTAACTTACATAAATTATGTAAATTGAAACACATATAAGCTAGTGATTCTATCCCTACATAATGATCATTGGGAATGTTGTCTTCATAAATATAAGACTATAGATTTATGAACACTTCATTGAAGCAAGACCATTCTTTTACTTTTTCCTATTTCCTCTTCTCACTACTAAGAGAAGTTGTTCCAAATTCTCTCTTCCTTTCTCATACCTTCTGCACATAATCCCATCTCCCTCTTTTCAGCTGAAGACCTTAATTCTTACTTTATAGAAAAAAGGATATTCAGTTTAAAATCCTGCTTCTCCCCGTCTCTTCATCACAAAACCCACTTTGACTTCATCCACTATTCTCTCCTCCCCAGTCTCAGATAATTAGGAAACTTTTTTTTTTTTTTTTTTTTTTTTTTGGGCCAAACCCACTTCTTTCTACTGGTATGTTAATTCCATCCCTCCCTGTCTTCAGAAAATTGCTCCTTCAGTTCTCTTTCCAAATCTCTTATTTTCAACTTTTTTCCTTTTTCCTTGTTTCTTCCCCCCTGCATTCAAACATGCCCAAATGCGCGTGCGCGCGGGCGCACACACACACACACACACACACACACATTCCCTTCACTAGACCATCCCCTAGAAGCCATCATCTTTCCCCTTAATCACTCTTTCCTTTTCCTTTCTACCTCTGCTTTCTCATCTATTACTCCTATAATTTTTGCAGTCTAGTTTCATGCCTCCTCATTAAAGAGTTTAAAGTTATTAATGCTCTATTAACTGGCAAACTGGATGACTTTTTTTTCAATTCTCATCCTCTATTGGGAACTCTGCCGAATTTGAAACTGTTGACTATTTCCCCAGTTGTTGGGCATCCTGGCAACTTCCAGTTCTTTGCCACCAAAGAGAAAGCTGCTGTACATATTTTAGAACATATGGTTTCTTTTTCTTTTCCCCCAATCATCTTTGAGAACAGACCTCGTGGTGCTGGGCCAGGGACCCCTTTTTCCTTGTGGTTAATCTCTCCTCTCAGGTTTTCATAAGTCTTCTTCTGTTTTTGTTTTTAGTACTCTTTCTTAGTACTTTAATGACCCATTATTTCATTTCATCCTCCCTAAGTAGGGGTAATAGGCTGGCTTTTCTTTTCTTTCTATACTCTTCCTTTTGATAACCTTTTAGTTCCCATGGAATTATGAAAATGACTCTCTCTCTCTCTTTCTCTCTCTCTCTCTCTCTCTCTCTCTCTCTCTCTCTCTCTCTCTCACACACACACACACACACACACACACACACACACACACACAGCCCTCATCTCTATCCCTGAGCATCCTCTCACATGATCATTTCCCTTTGGACATCATGTATGAAAAAGAATTCTTGCTCTTTCTACCCAAACCCTCCCTTCTTCTAAACTTCCCTATTTCTCTTAGGAGCAAGCACTACCATCCATTACTTTCCTAGATTTGTATCTTCACATTATCCTTCCTCATTGACCTGCCTTTTCCTTACATTTTGCCAGATCTTGCCATTTCTATTTCTTTTATCTCCTTTTTCTATGCACTCAACTAATGCCTTACCTCAGGCTCTCATCACCTTTCACCTAAATTATTGCAATGGACTCCTAATTGTTTGTTTGTTTGATTCAATTCTTTTTCCACTTCAGTCTATCTGATATATTGCTGCCAAAATGATTTTTCTTAAGCACAGATCCAATTATGTCACATCTCTACTCAATAAGCTGTAGTATATTTCCTATTGCTTCTAGAATCAAATAAAAACTTCTTTGTTTAGCTTTTAAAGCCTATTTGTCTCTAACCTATTTTCCAACTTTATTGAACATTATTCTCCTTCATCTGTGCTGTGATCTAGACAACTTGCTTTCTGTTTCTTATATGTGACAATCTATCTGCCATCTCGTTGCCTTGGTGCTGGATTCCTCCCATTTCTACATTGTACTCTTGCCTCACTACCTCACAGTAGTACTCTATAATAGTACATTTAAATGCAACTTAAGCACCATCTTCTGCATGAAGTTTTTCCTGATTTCAAGCTTGAAGAATGAAGCTATTCCTGTCCCTTCAACTGCTAGTATTCTCTCTCCATTATTTATTCATTCTAAATTTTATTTTATATATACTTACATATGTTCTTGTTTTTCTCTGTTAATGTAATTCCTTGCAAGTACGGATTTTTTTCACTTTTTTTTATTTCTAGTACTTATAGCAGTATCTGAAACTTAATAAAGAAATAGGGAAGTTTAGAAGAAGGAAGATAGATTGAGTAGAAAGATAGATTTGGAACTATAAAGGAACTCAGAGGACATCTGTTCCTGTACTTTCTTTTTCACATGAGCAAACAGCTCTAGAGAGATGAAGTCACTTCTCCAAAGTCACTGAGAAAGTTAATGTCAGGGTTAGGATACAAGCCAGGTTTTCTAACTCTGAAGCCCATAACCTTTCCTCTATATCACACTGTCTACTGGTATAGAATTGTTAAGCTGGCTTGGACAACTTTAGAATTATTTCCATCTCTTTCTGTCCACTGAGGCTTTTTTAAATATGCACATTCTTTTTTTGATAGCTTTTTGTTTTGTAAATATATGCTTAGATAGTTTTCAACTTTCATCCTTGCAAAACCTTATGTTCCAAATTTTTTTCTCCCTTCCTTCCCTCACTCCCTCTCTTAGATGGGTGCAATCCAATATATGTTAAACATGTGCAAATCTTCTATATGTATTTTTATAATTATGCTGTACAAAAAGAAAATCACATTAAAAGGTAAAAAATGAGAAATAAAACAAAATGCAACCAAGCAACAATAAAAAGGTGAAAATACTATGTTGTGTTCCACATTCAGTCCCTACAGTCCTGTTTCTGGTGAAGATGGTCCTCTTCATCACAAGTCTGTTAGAACTAGTCTGAACCACCTTGCTGTTGAACCATTAGAACCAATCATCATATAATTTTCTTTTTGCCATGTAATGTCATTAGACATTCTGATTCTGTTCACTTCATTTCACTTAGCATCAGTTCATATAAGTCTCTCCAGGTCTCTCTGGAATCATCCTGCTGATCATATTTTACAAAACAATAATATTCCACAACATTCATATAGCGTAACTTATTCAACCATTCTCCAACTGATGGGCATCCGTTCATTTTCCAGTTTCTTGCCACCACAAATATTTTTGCACATGTGGATCCCTTTCTTTCCTTTAAGATTTCTTTAGGATAGAAGTCTAGTAGTAACACTGCTGGATCAAATGGTATACACAGTTGGATAACTTTTTGAGAATAGTACTAAATTGCTCTCTAGAATGGCTGGATTCTTTCACAACTCCACCAACAATGTATTAGTGTCCCAGTTTTCCCACAGCCCCTCCAACATTCATCGTTATTTGTTCCTGTCATCTTAGCCAATCTGACAGGTGTGTAGTGGTATCTCAGAGTTGTCTTAATTTGCATTTCTCTGATCAATAGTGATTTAGAGCATTTTTTCCTAAAAAGTTGAAATGGTTTTAATTTCTTCATCTGAAAATTGTCTATTCATATCCTTTGACCATTTATCAATTGGAGACCGGCTTGTATTTTTATAAACTTGAGTCAATTCTCTACAGAATTTGTATATTCTTAACTGAGTCCAGTGATTCTTTACCTACATCCATAGGTATCTCTTCTTAATGCCTGCTCTGAAACGACCCATTGTGTTACTGATACCGACTTGCCCTCCAACTTTTTCCTGTTTTGCAGTAGCCTCTTACCTCCCTAAAGATTCCCCATGAACCTATCCTGTGCTTTCAGTTCATGGAATGATTATGGAAATGTAATGATATATTATTTAATCTAGTTTGACTTACTACTTTTTCCTGTGGCTCCTATCTCGTCTTTCACCCTTCCTTCATAAAAACTTACTACTCCCTTATGGATTTCTCCTCTTTATTAGCTATATATATATATATATATATATATATATATATATATATATATATATATATATATATATATATATATATATATATATAGTATATTAGCTATAATTGTAAAAGTTATGATGATCATTGTAAAAATGGCTATTATTTATACAGACCTTTAAATTTGTTATCCTCTCAACACCCTGAGAGGTAGGGGTTACCCCCATTTTACAGATGAAGAAACTGAGGCAAGTGGAGGTAACATATAAGTGCCCAAGACTGGATTTGAACTGAGTTCTTCCTGACTTCAAGTCCAGTGCTTTATTGTCACTTTATAATTCTAGCTCTAAAATGCCACTTTCCCATTTTTATCCATTCATCAATTCCCTATTTACCCTTCTTTATTTTGTCTCTCCTAGCCCCTTTCATCTATATATTGCAATACTGTTTTGGAGGGGTAGCAAAGCAATCCAGTCCTATGTTTTTTGTTTTTTTTTTTTTTTTGTTGTTTTGTTTTTTTTTTTTTTTTAATAAGTAATTTCATTAAATAATTCAAATAAATAAATAAAATAAATTTTTTCCCCTCAATTGACAAAGTTTCTTTTTGAAAACACTCAGAATTTCTCTTCTCTATAGGTCCTTCCCATTTTCCTTCAAGGCATTTCCTTTAACCTCTGTTCTCCAAAGCAGTATTTAGTTCTGAACATGGACACATCTAGAAAGGATACCACATCTCAGGCCAGGTCCCTCCATTTGCTATATTAAAATTTTAACTCCTTTACTAGCAGCTTTCACTACACTGCAGAGAAATTCACATTTATGCCATCTTCTGGAGTTTGTGTTGCAATTAAGGAGGATCCTATGACAAGGGCAGCTCCTCTGCATTGAAAAAAAGCAAAAAAGAAAAAGAAAATCACTCAGTGCCTTCACAGGACTGCACTGCATGAAACCCCAGAGCTTGATGCCCAGTCTGTGGCTTTTCCACCAATGTCTCTTTGCCTGTTTTGCTTCAGAGGGAGAAGCACAAGCTGAATCCTAACAGAAACCAGCAAGTAAATGTGAGGAAAGTCAGAACAAGAAAAGAAGAGTGGGAGCGAAGGAAAATGGGTATTGAGTTCATGAGTGACGCCAAGAAACTGGAACAGGCAGGGGGCCTGAAAGAGGACAAAGTGCCCAGAGGGTTGGTCTTTTTTGCTTTATTCAGAGCCCTGGCTTTTTGTTGCCTGCCCTGCTTCAGTCTTCCTGCGATGATACGCATTCAATTTGCTGACTCAATGTGCCCTTTAACAGAGTGCCAGAACGGCACGATTGTCTCTTACTAATGCCACCTGGTTCTCTGCAGCTGTGGGACAAACAGGTCCTTTTACTCATTCCCCTCCCTTGAGCTTAGCTGACCCTGGACCACAACAGCCTCTGCAGCTTTGTGAACTTCTATGCTCAACTAATAAAATGTTTGCATTCCTTTCAGCTTGTTACACTCGGCTGTTTATGCAAAGAAAACAAGGCTTTTAAATATTAAACTTATTAAATCACTCTGCTTTGGTTAAATACATTTTCTCTGTTTAAGCAAAGAAATTATTCACTGCATTGCATTCTTAATTTCTTTCACTTCTCTTACTGTTAATGTTTATCTAATCTACCTACTGTTATATAATTTCTAATTATATCCTGTCGATATTTCATTGCAATTAGAATGCTATATCTGCCTTAAATACTGTTTAATTTGAATTGTTCTACATTATTCTGTGACTGAGTAAAAGAGTCTTAAAAGTATTGAAAAAATACTGGTATTTACTGCATGTTAGTTCATCTGATATACTTATTTTGAAAATGAATTTAAGTTTGAACAACACTTGCATTTTCTGGCTAAGATAATAATGCAATTATTGCTCTGTAGTTTTCATGACATTATAGGAAAGGGAATAGGGAATTGATAACTTAGGAACTGATAACAGAAAAGCAGATATTATATGTATATTAAAAGAAAAAAAAACCTGAAAGTCATTTTATTCCTCTCCATTTTTTCTTTAATTATAGGTCCCATGCATCTGATGTGACTGATTATTCTTATCCTGCTACTCCAAATCATTCTCTTCATCAGCAGCCAGTGACTCCTTCTTATGTAGCAGGAGATGCACAGCAGTATGGGGCTGCAAACCAGGCCCTGGAGCATGAGTATAATAGACCTCCTTCAGCCACGGTCAGACACATGACCTTGAACAGACCTCAGCAGCCACCCCCACCCCCACCACAGGCCTCGGATGGCTCACAGGCTTCTGCACCTTTGGTTCCATCAGACTATGGGTAAACATCCCTTGGGCCTGGACTCTTTGAAAGTATAGTATATGTAGTTCATATTTTGATTCTGTTTTTAATGATTCATGGGCTGAAATGTCTGCAGGAGAAAACCTGACTTGTCTTATCAATAATTATGTCATGAAACCAAAATTACAGGTAAAGAAATGATAACATCCTAGTAGACTACCCTTCTTTTTAGTTATATTATATGAAAAACAAGAAGATTGGCCATGTTTTATAGGTAATTTGAATGAATTATTTCATGAGGTATTTTTAAACCAGCTAACTGGGCTTAAAGGTTTATTTTTTTCTATAAATGTATTACATTATAAGCTCCCTGAGGACAGGGACATTTATCTTTATAATCCCCTTAGCACCTTGGACAGTACATGTGCATGGTAAGATTTTTATAAATGCACAAAATGAAATCCTTAACACACATAGAAAAATAGCATCATCTAACCCTGAACAGTCATAACGTCTCATCATCTGCTCCCTCTCCTTGACCTTGCACATCGTGGCCTAGCGTCCTCCAGTATTGTGATGTCTTCTCACCGAAACCCATAATTTACTCTCTCCCATAGAAACAAACATCCCTCTTCCTCTCTTTTAAAATGAATTCCTTGGTTTGTGAATGCCCCTTCATTTGGTCAGATATGCCACTTTTATTTATTGTTATTCCTTTTTCTTGGCTTAAATATATTCTCTGAAGCATTGCTTTATTGCCAGTGCTGAAACGGGCATAGCAATCTTTGCCTTCTTTAATACACTTATTTTTCAGGAAATTCAATTGTTCTACTTCTTCCTTACAGTTATTCACAGTGATTTTCTTCCTGACTTGATTAACTATGTGCTTCCCTGCTACTAGCTACCTTAGAGTATGCATTAATAACATTCTTGCTGCCTTTCTAGATCCTGTGATCATCAGGGAGATGATACTCCTTTTTCCCCCACCAAAAAATCCTTTTATCTCTGGTTACATTTTTACTTCTAAGACGAGTTAAGTAAAAATATGGTATCCTATGGTAATGGATTGAGTAGGACCTTTGAAACAACTCCCAGAAAATGCTTATGCCCTTACTGTATACTTTTAATTAGACTCACAGTATATGACGTGGCCATGAGTATCTAACCTTATGTAGATTTTAGAGTTTCAGAAAATTTCACCTTCTGCTGACGTTGTGGTGATTTGGTATTTCTCTTTTTGTTAGGATGCTCCCAGCACAGATAATTGAATATTATAACCCATCAGGACCGCCGCCGCCTCCACCGCCCCCCATGATTCCTTCAGCACAAACTGCTTTTGTTAGCCCTCTCCAGATTCCTACCCCCTCTTCCTACCCTCCCTTAGCCACTAGTTCCACATACACGGCTACTCCACATCCGCCCTCCACCGGGCTTGTGGTTACAGCTCCTCCCCCTCCGGGGCCGCCACCTCCCCCCCCTGGGCCCCCTGTAGCCGGGCCTTCTCTTTCATCCTCTCCCATGCACGGTCCCGTGGGGGCTGACGCAAAGAGACAAGAACCAGCTCAGCCTGCCATCAGTGATGCTCGGAGCGATCTCCTTGCTGCCATTCGCATGGGTGAGTGCCGACACTGCAAAATGTTTTTCCTTTAGAAACTGCGTTTTTGGTATTCTTTTCTAGTCTTATTTCTATCTTCTTGGAATACCTAATGTCCATTATAATTGTTTCGAGTAACCATTGCCCAGTTATACCTTCACTAGAGTCCTGTCAACCCTTATTAACTGGTCTCTCTCTCCTTTTTCTCCACCCCCTCCATTATACTTTTAGGGAAAAAAGTGTTAATAATAAGAAAACATACACATTAGGCTTAACTATAACATAAAATATTTCTAAGACAATGGTCTCAGACCACAGATTTCATATTTTTAACTAAGAAATGCAGTAGGTAGAGTGCTGGGCCTGGAGTCATGAAATCCCCAGTTCAGATCCAGGGGTGACACTCATTAAGTTGTGTGATCATGAGCAAATCAACATTTGTCTGTCTCAATTTTCTTAACTGTAAAACAGGAACATTGTAATGGCATTTATCATCTAAAATATTGTAAGGATTAAATGAGAAATATTAAATACTTATCATAGTGATTGGCACATAGTAAGTGTCTGTATCTGGCAGAGCCTGCCCTGTTCCCGCTCTCCCTCCCTTCCTTCCTCCCTTCCTTCCTTCCTTCCTTCCTTCCTTCCTTCCTTCCTTCCTTCCTTCCTTCCTTCCTTCCTTCCTTCCTTCCTTCCTTCCTTCCTTCCTTCCTTCCTTCCTTCCTTCCTTCCTTCCTTCCTTCCTTTTCTCCCTCCCTTCTATCCATCAACATAGTGATTTGCCATTCCTTCTCTAGCTCATTTTACAGATGAGGAAACTGAGGCAAATAGGCAAACTAACTCATCCAGATTCACACAGCTAGTAAAAGTCTGAGTATTTGAAATCAGGAAGATGAGGCTTCCAGGGTCAGCACTCTCTCTACTGCACCTCCCCCACCTAAGGACACAAGCTAGCATACCATGTATGAAATTTGTTCTTGCTAGTTTTCTTCATTTCATTAGAAAAGACAACTTCTGATTGCCTAATGGATGGGTGCTCATTCATTTTTTTCCTTTAGGAAATTTTAAACATTTTCCACTTTAGTTCTCTTAAAATCTTTCTGAATTCTTTTTTTTCTCCTCCCAATTCTGCTATCACTACTCTAATAATGATTTTGATTTTGCATTTGGGTCAGAATAAGGGAGTTCATTCTCAACTGCTTTGCCCACAGGAATTCAGCTGAAAAAGGTGCAAGAACAACGGGAACAAGAAGCGAAACGCGAGCCTGTGGGAAATGATGTGGCAACGATCCTCTCGAGACGCATCGCCGTGGAGTACAGTGATTCTGACGATGACTCAGAGTTTGATGATAATGACTGGTCAGACTGAAGCTCTCTCCATTAGCACGCCACATGGAGCAGCTCGTTGAAGTTGATGACACCATTGGCTGACAAGGAAGGCAGTGTGTTGAAAATTTGTAGAGGCCTCAGTGTTCATGTAACGCTATTGTGATGCTGTAGCTTAGCAACTTTTGTATTAATAATGTGATTACGCTTTCTGCACATCCAAAAATTCCAGTTTTTTTTCCAATATTTACTGTGTAATACTTAAGTGCCACTAAATATAGCAAATCATGTGCTTCACTCAAGAAAATGTGCTGTGGTTGTTGCACTGTTGTGGAGCAAGCCTTTTGTTTCCCCTCTGGCCAGGGAAGGAGTTTTATTTCCCATTTATTGTTCAGTATGACTGCTGATTTGAATTCCATTTGTGAAGCTGCCTGGTTGTGAGATCATTGCAAAATTCACAGCTTCGTGTCAGAGCGATTGTCTTCCCATCAGTCAGGCGATTTGTTGCTTTGCTCTTAGTATATGTTACTGAATTTGGCACAAGAGGAGAAAAACTACTTAGAGAACAGAAACACAGGCTCTTGTGCTTTATTTCTTAGTTTGGTAGTGTGGGAGCTTGAATGTTTTTCATAGAATACCGTTTCCTTTGCAAACTCTTCAACTATCCTTAGAAATCATCAGGAACTGTGAAATGGCGAGGGCCCATCATTAGGAGGGATTCCATCATGATTTTTCCTCATCCCGTGGGCACTCAGTAAATAAAGTTCATGATCTTCACAGAGGGCTCCAGGCCACTGATGCTGGTAGTACTGTGAAAAAGGGGGAATTTCTGCCTAGGGGGTTGCCAATGGATGTCTGTTGATTTTTTTACAGTGGTTAATTAAGAGTAACTTCAGAGATTGCCTAAGATCATTTGAGAGTCTGAAGTTTTCAGTGAAAAAACCACAAAAAATAGTCTAAGAAGCAAGCGCTGATATAAAACTCGTAATTAGGATATTCTCACTTTTAGTGGTTCTAGCTGGGGGCAGAGATAAACCGCACTGCTGGCATCCTGGAAGCACATAATTTCTACTATAGTTAGCGGTGGGCACATAGAGCAGAAATGTACCTCACTAAATTTCCTTGATCATCTTCAAAGATAGAACATCTCACTAACCACTCCAGTCCCATCACTCCATTTACTTTTCTCTCCTTCTGCCTATTGTTCATATTTGTTTAAAATTCACAGAAGACAGTATTCCACCTTGGAATGATCCACAGGAAATTCATACATTAGAGCTTCTGTTTGCTTTTAAAAAAAAATTCTGGGTGAATGATAACCACTTATTTAACATAAGTTAATTCCCTCTAGTTTGTGGGACTACTGAGTCACACTCTGCTCATATTAAAAAAGAAAGATGTAAAACTTTAAGATATACCCACACATATATGTGTGTCTATATGTATATATACATATTTATGTATATATAAAATGTGTCATGCCGGACTAACCCTATATGTGGGGTCTAGAACTGTGTTTTAGTAGTAAATGGGATTTTTGCTAAGGAAATTACCTCTACCAATTTAAATCAGCCAATTATTCTGCAATTTATGATTTTAGAGAGTAGTATGAAACAAATGGAGATTAGATGACTTAACTGAGGTCACAGAGCCAATATGTCAGAAGGAGGATTTGAACCAGGCCCTCCGGACCCAAAGGCCATCTTTCTATCTGGTATTTCATGTTGCCTATAAACTTTTTACAGCATTTAAAATTAACCTTTGAGTCTTTTGAGCACTACTGATAATTGTAACGAGTGGAAGGAGACTTTGAAATACATACATATACACATACACACAAAGTTCACAGTAGAAATCTAAACAGGAACATTTTGAATGTTTTGAATGAATCTGATCATCTTTCAGACCTGAGGTATTAACTCTCTGTCCTAAGTTATGTACATATAGATATAGATAGGAAGATAGTTACTTTGGGACTTATGGGCATAGGCTCATAATGCCATTGCACTGGGTTTTGATTAGCACAAACACACAGACTCTGAGCAATCTGGTGTCTGTCTCTTTTAGAAGATTATAGTAAACACTTGTATCTTTTCATTTGGGTTTCCTTAAAAATTCTTGACTAGGTTTTAAGTCCTTGGCTTTATATGTTTAGAATTTATTCTAAAAAAGTGAGGATTCTTAGTTTTTATTATTTCCTTCCCTGCCCTTCTTCTGAATAGAATATTACTAATGACTTTTAAAATTCTCTCTTTGTCGAAGTCTCTTCTGCTGTAATAATTCTTAGGGCATTTAGAGGGGTGGGATGGGAGAGGGAGTCTTTCTTACCTGATTAGGATTATAATCTTTGTACCAGAAGAAATCTACATAATTCTAGGCCTAATTTTGGCAAAACTTCCTTGTTTCCTAAGAACCTTCTGTTCTCAGGAAGAAAAAAGCACACTAAAATATCCTCCCTTCCCCCATCCATTCATGGTTTTTCTCTTCCATTTATATCTTATCACTAGAAAAAATTAAATTATCCACGTTTAATTATTAGCTGTCTACTTTTAGTGTAATGCATAAGTTATTTTCATCCGAATTTGTTGCTATAGTATTATTTTTTTAAAAAAAGGTTTTGCTCTATGTGCTGTCTTTGAAAAGATAGTTTTAGGTGGTTTAATTCTACACACTAGGTTGTGTTTGGGGTATTTTTGCCACAAATAACATTTATACTAAAATATGATTCCAGATTGCAATCTCAACTTTGTGCTAATACATGAAAAACAAAATTCTTTGAAATTTTCACTACTTTTGCCCAAATTAGTATCAAAAAAGGGAGAGCATGGAGAAAGGAGCTCATGAAAAGCAAATTTCATTTCTAATATTTTAGTTTTGTCAAAGCTAAGCAATGGATAGTAACTTGAGTCACTGGACCAAAAATTGTTTATAATCATTATCTTAAACCATTAACTTTTGATTTGCCCTTAATTGCTTAAGTTGTTATGAGGTCATTAACCTGTTGTTATTGTATATTGGATAGTATTAGTTTTAGACAAAAGGGATGAAATTATTATGTAATTTAGTGTGAGAAGTCACCACAGATATCTAGTTAAATATGTCAAGTAGCAAGAAGGCAACTGACTTTGCTGTATCATCCCAAGGCAACCCATGAATAGGAAGCTTGGCACATATTATGATTTGCTAAGAAAAAAAATCATGCTAGAGAATTACATAATTTTAAGTGAAATATTCTAATAGTTACTTTTTATTTCAGTGGAATTTATAATGCCAGAAACTTTTATGAGCACCTCACTAATGTGTTGTGAAAGTTTTGTACTTATTTGCATCCGTTGTTAATGATAAATTGAAAATAAGTGGTATATTGTAATTCATTAACGACTAGTGGGATGTAAACCAGAGTAGCCAAGAATTTTTTTTCCTTAAAATCGGAGTATTTTGTCACCTCCTTTCAGTATTTTATTGCAATTATTGTAAAATGAATTAAAATGGTATACACAGACTTACTCTTATTAGACCATTTTTATCTGTTTGTATATCTTAATATAGAGATTATGTACAAGTAAAAAAATCCAAATAAAATTCCACTTTTGACCCTATGTTTTTGTTTTTTTTTTTCTATAATAAAACTGTGTGTTTGCTGTGACTGCTTTATTGGAATTAGGAGAGTTCATCACGAATCACATTTAAATTTCTATAAAATGTTAGAATATTCAAATGAATTTCCAAATATTCTTAGAAAAACTGGCATATCACAAGGTCATAAAATTTAGAGTTAATGAGGGTCTTCATGGACATTTGTTCCAACTTCATAGAGAATAAGTGATTTCCCCCAAAATCACAGTAGGAAGCAGCAGAGGCAAGCTATGAACTCAAACCTTAATTCCCAATCCATTTTTCCCTTATGACAATTCTTGTGTTTAGCCTCAAAGAAAGATAAATAATATTTTAGTAGATAGGGTCGGGGAAGAGAAGGAAAGCATTTTAGGCAAGAGAAGAAAGAAGTCTGGATAAAAGTTTAAAAAAAAAGTAAAAGTAAAAAAGATTTTGATAGTTGAGGAAAATAAGTTTAGAGAAACAAAGTTTATATAAATTATATAGAACCTCCAAACATTATAGATAACCTCTAAAAATTGTCAAAAGAATTTTAATTTAGTTTTGTAGGATATAGGGAGAATAACAAAATCCAACACAAACTTATTAAGCACCTAATTTGTGCAGGACAGTTAGGTGGTACTGTGGAGCAAGGAAAACACATCTTTCTGAGTTCAAATCTGGCCTCAGACACTATGTATGATTTTGAGCAAGTTACTTAACTCTGACTCAGTTTCTTTATTTGTGAAATGATATGGAGAAGGAAATGACAAACCACTTCAGTATCTTTGCCAAGAAAACCCTCAATGAGTTGTAAAGAATTATACACAACTGAAATGTCTGAACAACAAGCACTGAGAATACAGCCAATGAAATGAGCAGAACCAAGTATATAGTAACATCAGTATTGTTTTAGGAACAACTTTGAGCAACTAACTCATTTTAAATATTGTAAATATCCCAACTAACTAGAAAGGACATATGAAAAAAAGATGCTCTCTGTATATCTACATCCAGAGAAAGAACTGATATATAGAAATACATGTGGAATAGAATAGAATAAGTAGGTAGGTAGGTAGATAGATGATAGATTTGTGTCTTATGGTGACTATATCAAGAGTAGGGGGAGAGGGAGAAAAAATTATGTGACTATATATTTGAAAGAAAAGCAAGTCATATGTTATAGATTTGCAGTTTCATGTACAATAATTTTTTCAATGTCATTTTGTGAAAATGCTTGTTTTATTTAAGTTCAAAATAAAATTTAAAAAGAAAGTTATGGGACCCACCCTCAAGATGCTTACAGCCTAATAATGGGCAGAAGATCGGTATACCATTGACTACCAAATAAGGCAGAAGAAAAGTACAAAGGTAAAGTGCTGTAAGAGATATATCCATGAGCTGGGAAGACCAGGAAAAGCTTTCTAGAGGAGAAGACATCAGAATTGTGTCTTGAAGGTAGAAGGACTTTTAGTAGGTAAAGATATGGCAGTACAAACCAATAAAGAGGTTTAGCATGGACAAAGGCATAGAGAAAGGAGATCACAGAGATGAGAATAAAAGGTAATTTGGCTGGTTCTCTACACACTTGTGTAGAGGTAAGAGAGAATAGTATTAAAGAAGCCAGCCAGGAAGAGGATTTTGGAATCATACAAGTGACTGTACCCTTGACACTAAGTTCAGATTTGAATATACATAAATAAGAATACATATACATACTTGTATACATACACATTCACACACTGTCAGTTTATAGGGATAGTATTCTACCCAAACTTCCATCAAGAGGTGTCATCAATAAGGTTCTTTTCAACAACGAAATGATTCAGACCAGTTCTGATGATCTTGTGATGGAGAGAGCCATCTACACCCAGAGAGAGGACTGTGGGGACTGAGTGTGGATCACAACATAGCATTCTCACTCTTTTTGTTATTGTTTACTTGCATTTTATTTTTTCTCATTTTTTCCCTTTTTGATCTGATTTTTCTTGTGCAGCCAGGATATTTATGAAAATAAGTATAGAAGAATTGCACATGTTTAACATATATTGGATTACTTGCCATCTAAGAGAGGGGATAGGGGTAGGGAAGGGAAATTTTGGAACACAAGGCTTTGTAATGCTAAATGTTGAAAATTATCCATGTATATGTTTTGAAAATAAAAAGCTTTAATAAAAATTTAAAAATAAAGAAAAAATTTAAAAAGGTGTCATCAAAGTTGTAAGCAATAAATTTCAAAGATTCCAGATAATTTTTACGTTTTTGATAAAGTCCAGATTTTACTTATATGTTAGAGTCAATAGATATTTATTAAGTGCTTATCATATGATAGGCACAGTCCTAAATGCTGGGGAAACCAAGAAAAAAGACAGTCCTTATTCTCAAAGAAATTACAGCTTAATGGCGAAGGCTATACATAAAAAGAAACTGAAAAGTGAGGAGAAGAGTGTTTACTGAGCCTGGAGGCATGATGAAGTCATGTAACCAGGATGGAAAAATGATCTGAGGAAATATGAGTTTTGAGTATTTCTTATAATAATAGCTCTTTATTTTTTGAAAAATTGCAAAGTTTTCAACATTCATCCTTGCAAAACATTGTATTCCAATTTTTTTCCCTCCCTCCATGCTCCCCACTCCCCTAGAGAGCAAGTAATCTTGTTCTAAACCTAAATATAGGTTAAACATGTAATTCTTCTAAACATATTTCCACATTTTTTCATGCTGTGCCAAAACATCAGATGAAAAGGAGGAAAAAAGGAGAAAGAAAAAAATACAAGCAAATACAACAAAAAAGGTGAAAATATTATACTTTTATCCACTTTCAGTCTCCATAATTATCTCTCTGGATGTAGATGGCTGTTTCTATTACAATTATCTTGGAATTATCTTGAATCACCTCATTGTTGAAAAGAGTCAATGTCCATCACAGTTGATCATCACATAATTTTGTTGCTGTGTTCTATTCATTTCCTTTAGCATCAGTTCATGTAAGTCTCTCCAGGCCTCTCTGAAATCATCCTGCTGGTCATTTCTTATAGAACAATAATATTCCATTATGTCCATAGACCATAAATTACTCGGTCATTCCCCAACTGATGGGCAGTGTCTGAGTTAATTTAATTTTGCAGAATGATAAATTTCTCAATCAAGTTTGTGTATTTAGAGTTGGGGGAAGGGGAGAGGGAGGGTGATCATTAGAAGACTTCTTTGGGTGCCTTTCTTAAATGAAGGAGGAGCAGAGAGGAGCGTCTACATCTTCACCTCTCAGGATTAGTCCCAGACTGTTTTGTTGTTCAGTCATTTTCATTCTTATCTGACTCTTCTTAACCCCGTTTGAGGTTCTCTTGGCAGAGATACTAGAATGGTTTGCCATTTCCTTTCCCAGCTCATTTTTACAGGTAAATAAGGCAAACAAGGTATAAGTGACTTACTAACAAGTAGTAAAAGTCTGAGGCTGAATTTTAATTCAGATCTTCTTGATTCCAGATCCAGTGCTCTATCTACTCTATTACCTTGCAGCCCCTATGGGTCTTATGAGATTGATAAAGAAGAGCTTTCCAAAGGGCTCAGGGCATCTTAATTAGATATTATTCCTAACTACAAAACAAGAGGAAGCTAATATTAAAACCTGAACAAGAATAGCTGCTAGCTGTAGGCAAAAAAAAATTTTTCCAACTAGTAAAATGATGGTTGCATGGGTCATTGGAGGAAATGTAGGGGGCAGGCAGCTGTTTGATTCCAGCACAACATTGAGAATGGAGGTCAATCTTTCTTTGGGCAATGACTCTAGGAAGTACACAAACCTTCGGCTAAGCAAACTGCTTTATTCTGCCAGTGACTGCAACTTCCTTTGGAATACATACATGGTTTGGAATGAGGAGACCTGGGTTCAAATCTCAATCTTACTACTTACCATCTATGTGATTCAGAGCAAGTGGCTTAACTTTTCTTGTCCCCAATTTCCACATGTGTAAAATGTGGAGGTTAGATTTACAAAATTTCTGTGTTCAGTCACTCATGGACCTTTTTAACTACATAGACATGTGCCTAAGAATGAAGAGGGGGCTAACAAGAGAACTAAGAGTTCTTGACTTCAGACCATGGTTCTCATTACTTCCCCATGCACCATGTTCTAAAAACAAGCAATCCTAACCTGTTTTATTATTATTATAGAAGGTTCAGAGTTTGTCTGGTTACTGCAATACTGAAATGTATACAAACACTTTGGGAATATACATGATGATGTGGGTAGCCTGCAGACTTATCTCAATGGATAATTAGATTAGGAAGAAATTTGCCTGCAAAGTACACCTCCTTCACAGAGCTGTCACCTGGCCATCTGTTTGCAAAAAATACAATAGCTGTCTGTGTTGAACATTTGCATATATGATATATCTAAGAATCCCACTCTGCCTTCACCCAGTGCACTTATGACTGGGTAATTAGCTGCAAATACATCATGATGATTAGTGAGAACTGGTGCATTGCTGAATGAACTATCATGAGGGGAAAAAATTCTGAATTTAGAGATTAATTTTAAAACATACTAGGTGGTACTTACCATATAAGTGACATCTAAAAACATTTCATATTCTAAGCAATGATTTGACTTTTCTATCCTGAAAAGCAGTGTAAATGGAATTCAAGCAATTCAAAATTTTATAGTCCCAGACTTCCTGAAAATCTAAGTATAGCTTGGCATTCAGGCTTAGAAGATGTTTCTTTCTGTGTGAAGCTCATTTGAAATGTACCTTCTGTATTTTGAAATCAAGATTTTAAGAGTTTCAGCCTTAAGTTGTTGCATCAATTCTCGAGTCATTTTGAAATGTCTACTTGAATACTTCAAAGATTTAACACTGATTTTTCTCCCAAATATATGAGTTTCAACTCTGACTAGATTTGGGGGTCTGATATGAGAAACAGTATATGATTTAAATAATCTAAGTAGGAGATCAATTATTCAAAAACATAACTCTTTATTTTTGTCTCTCACCTCAGCCACCCAATTGGGAAACAAAAGAAAATGGGTAGAAGCGATGGCTAGTTGATATTGAAAAAGCATCTGGGTAAAATCATATCAAGATAATTTACTGTTTCCCTCTGACAGAAAGCCAGAATTACAGTAAAAGGTCCAAGAGCAATGAATGGAATTAAATCCATGGGACATCTACTCAGTCCTCCATGGCCTCCCACAAGTTGGCATTTACCTTGCTAGAGTGAGTGCCTCGTGTATATATCTTATGGAATATTCTTCCTCCTTTATAACTTCATCTTATGGATTAAGAAATGTAAAAAAATACACTATTCCAGAGTTCATATCTCAGACATTTACTAGCTGTGTGACTTTGGGCAAGTCATTTCACTGTGCCTCAGTTTCTTTATATGTAAAATGAGCTGGAGAAGAAAATAGCAAATGACCCTAGTAATCTCTGCCAAGAAAACCCTGAATGAGGTCACAAAGTGTCAAATAAGATTGAAATAATTGAGCAGCAACAATCACCATGTTGAGTTAGTGCACAGCGAATAAATGAAGAGCTATCCAAATATATCCCAGTGATGCTTTCATTCATTTGGTATGGTCATGAATGAGATAAGGTCACACAACACAGCTAGTAGTGGAAGAGATGGGAGAACCAAAATCATTTATCCCCTCGTCCAGTTCTTTTTTTATTTTGGCACTTTAAGCAATTGTTATTCTTTGACACATTTTTCCTATGTGGATGTGATGGGTCCCAACCACAGACCAATAAACATGCAATAGTTGTATTTACTTTTTTTCCCTTTCATTAAAAACTTCATGTCTCTTTCCATTAATAACTTTATTATTAAAAAAATGAACCCAGATGTATTGTTTACAGTTTCATTTTTTTTCCATTCAGTTACTTGTAATCTGTTTCCAACCCCAACACTGTTTTCTCTACAAAATTACTCTCCCAGCAGTGTTTTCCACATCTGGTGAATTTGACTATTTACAGCCTGAATATTCATATAAGCGATTGGTTTAGCAAAAATATATTGAGTGGCCTTTAGATAAACTGTCCCACAAGGAAGCGCACAAACTATGCAAGGCTTTCTGGTAGAACCATATATTGGTTTTTATGTACTCTTTGGGCAAAAAGGTTCAGAGCTGCCAATCCACCTAGAGGTAAAGTTAATTCAAATTATCCTGGTCTAGTGGATGTCTACAGTGTCCTGGCTTACAACAACCTTCAGTGATGAGGTAAAGATAGAATTAAGGGTTAATTCAAGTTGCTGCAGGTCTACTACAGGCTTACAATAATTATTAAGAATTTCTTAGTTGCTCAAGATAACTGTATGGACATATATATATATATATATATATATATATATATAGAGTATTTAACATATGTTAAATACATATACTTTAACATATTTAACATGAATTGGTCTACCTGCCACCTAGTGGTAGGGTGGGGGGAAGGAGGGGAAAAGTTGGAACAGAAGTTTTTGCAAGGGTCAATGTTGAAAAATTACGCATGCATATATTTTGTATAAAAAGCTAAAATAAAAATAAAATTAAAAAAAAGAATTTCTTAGTTGCTAAATCTAGCAGGTAAGATCTCTTCTCATGATCTTCAGTTTTTGACACTTGCTACCCCTTCCTGCTGGTTGCCAATTTTTCCTTGGCCCTTGAGACACTGCTTTCTTTTGATTCTTCTGTCTAACCACTCCTTCTTTGACTTCTGATCATGATCCCCTCAAGCTTTGTTCTTGACCTTCTTCTCTTTCTATATCCTCTCAGTGATCTCATTAGGAGTAATGAGTCTGGTTTTGATTTATTTGCACATTGATGCCAAATCTAAATGCCTAGTTCTTATATCACTTTTAAATTTCAATTTTCTATCAGCAACTTTCTTCTGAACAACTCTACCAGGATGTCCCACACTGACATTCAAACAGATCCCAAACAGATCCCAAGCAGAATTCATTGTTACCCCCTAAACCTGTCCTTCCTCTAAATTTCCTTATTTCTGTTCAGAAAAGCACTATGACAGTATCCTCAGAAGCAACATTGGTTAGTCAACCTTACAAATCAGAGAATTTCAAATTCTGACTCTTACATTTAATATCGTTATTACCTTGGGCAAGTAAAACTCCCTATGCTCAAGTTTTCTCAACTATAAAAAATGAGAATGGGTGGACTAAATGGCTTCTGAGGTCTTTCCAAGGCTAAATCTATGTCTTGGTCATCTTTGACTTTTCATTCTTATTTATTGACATATCTAGTCAGTTGACAAGTGTTAGCAATATCTTTTCTATCCATACTCTTTTAATCACTTAAGGCCACTCCCCTAATTCAGATCCTCATTACCTCTTGACCAGTCTATTGAAGTAGTCTTCATTTTTCACATTATGGAGCTGTCAAAAAAATTTCTTCAAAGGCATTGTTGCTGTTCATTGATGTCTGACTCTTTATGACCCTTATGTTATTCCTCAAGGATCCTCTCTGGCTTCCTTTCGACTGCCATATAAAATTCAGTTTGGTCTTATTTAAAGCCCTGAACAATCTGTCTCCTCCTACTTCCCCTTGCATGAAGAAAATTTATTACTAATGACCAATAAATTGGAGAGGTCCCTTTTCCTCCTTTTTTTAAAATCCTCATTTCAAAAATTCATTCTCTGAGAGTTGAACTAACTTTCTCCTCAATCATGGTCAGACCCAACCTAACATTATAAGGAATCTTATCTAAGGTGAATTCCTGCATTCTGTATTCCCCTCAAACTAGGGTGGGTGCAGGTAGATCCTTTGTCTAGATTGCCCCAAACTGGGGGTGATATGGTTGTAGACAGTCCCTTTGTCTAAAAGTGACCTGATATCACTCTTTCAGCCTCTCAGTGGAGTGACCCCACTTCTCATTACAATACCCATTCTCTCATTAATTGTTCAATCAGAGTTGATTGCTACCCTCTGGAACATCTACTTTTCCAAGGACATATAAGCATTGAGCCTTCGCTATGATTGTCTTTGGCATTCAAGATTGCCACTGACCTCTTTTATTACCAAAATGCTAGCATTATTAGTAAAGTGATTAAGTACCCAGAAATTATGTCTTTCAAACTTTTTAAATGTCAAAGCCTATTCTACATTACAGCCAAAATGGTATACTTACAATTTCTTAAACTCGGCATTGTCTCCACTTTTCATGTCTTTGTGCAGGTCTTCTACCATGCTTAAAATGCATTACTTCTTTGATATTTAGTCTCTCAGAATCCTTAGATCCCCTCATAGAAAGCCTTTACTGGTTTTCAGTATCCTCATCATAAAAAGAAGCATCAGATTAGATGTCTCTAAGATATTAGTCTTCTCCCTCTTGTCAAATTATCACATAATCAGTTATCTGTGAATTTGTATCCTCCAGTAAAATGGAAACCCCTTAAGAACAAGGACATTTCCATTTAGAGTTTGTATCGTCAGTACCTTCAGAGTGGTCTTACATAAAATAGATCCAAACTAAATTTTTACTGTTGACCTTAGGAATCATTTCCCTATAATTCCTTTTCTGAATTTTTTTATTTTCCACAATTTAGCCTATCTTCCTTCCACTCTTCCCGGTCTTTTTCCCCCCTAGGCTTTCTATCTAGCTTTCTGCCTCTTTGCATTGCTAAATCCTTTCTCATAAAGATGAAGGATATTAGGGAATGTAGAACAATAGTAGAAATCCTGCTCTTCTTTCTCCCAGTACAAGAAGCTTAAGGGATGGCATTGTAAAAACAAACAAACAAACCAAAAATTCCTTTTTATTTGGCTCCAGAATTTAAAACATTAAAAAATGTGTTCAGTCTGTGATCTTTGTCACACAGTATAATATGGGAATAGAAAAGGGATTACTTATTTTTGACAAAACCTAAATCTGAAGAATTAGAGAAAGTTAGAGAAAGATTAGAAACCTCTAAGTGTTTACATGGAGCTCTAGACCCTCCCTTGTCTTCCTATAATAATTACAAGGGTATATTCTAACCCTCTAACAAAATAAAAGCTTTGTGTACTTTCCTTATCCCACCTCTCCTGAGTACCTGTTCTGCTAATAAAATATGTTTTTCTCAACTTTTTTTTTTTTTAATGGCAGATTTGAAACCCTGATTTAGAGCTTTGCGTGTTTTCAGAATCTCCTTGTAAGATAGTGAGCACAGTTTGCATTTTCCACATGGAAGTACAGGGAGTTTAGAGAGGGTAAGCCAGTGAGACTTTCTGAGCTGGTCTAAGAGCTGAGGTATTACTGATCCCCCAGCCAGATGCTCCATGGGCTCATAGTCAGTTTCTCTTAAGAAGGGTGGAAGTCACTGGTTATTCTTGCAGGTACCAGGAAGAAAGAGATTTTGAAAGTAGGTTAACATAAATGTCTTTTTTGCTGTAATAAGGAGAGCGAGCATCTGTGGAATATTCCTTGTTCAAAGCTCTCTGTAAATGTTAACTACAGTACACTGAATAGGCCCCCCGGCAATTTCAGCAGGTGCAGTGATTGCCACTGTAGCTCTCAGGGACATGAAAATGCCTGAAAATTACCCAAACCTTAGAAGCCACCATTACAGTCTTGCAGGTTGTGACTTTCCTGTCATATCCACTGTTATTGCTGATCTCTCTCTCCTTTGCATTCCCACTGCCACCTGCTTCAACTGTTATAATAGCCCTCTAGCCAGTCTTACTGCTTCCATCTGTCCTTCACACAGCTGCCCAAACAATTTTTCAGGTACTGCTTTAATAATAATAATGATAAATAGCTAAATTCATATAGCACTTATTATATGCCAGGCACTAAGTTAAGTGCATTACAAGTATCTCAGTTGATCTTTATGACTACTCTGAGAGGCTATTATAATCCTCATTTTACAGATGGGGAAACTGAGGCAGGAGTTAAGTAACTTGCTCAGGATCACATAGCTCAGAAACATCTAAGGCTGTATTTTAATTCAGGTTCCAGACCCTAAGAGCAGAGGTCTAACCATCCAGCTCTCCCTTATGATTATATGAGGTATCCTGGCAATAAACAAAGGACCAGTGAGTGCTTAAAGTCAGGTGTTATTTCACTCTGATGAGGCAGAGTGCCAAGGTTGATGAGATCTTACAGGATTGTGAGTTATACCAATAATGAGCTTCCTGAAGGGAGACAGAGAGAAGGAAAGAGGGAGAGAGGGAGAGAGAGACAAAGAGAGAGAAAGAGACACAGAGAGACTGAGACAGAGAGAGGCAGAGATAGAGACAAAGAGATAGACAGAGACAGAGACAGACAGAAAGAGACAAGTGGACAGAGAAAGAGACAGAGAGAGTCAGAGACAGGGAGAGAGAGAGAGAGAGAGAGAGAGAGAGAGAGAGAGAGAGAGAGAGAGAGAGAGAGAGAGAGAGAAACAGAGTCAGAGACAGAGAGACAGGGAAACAGGGAAACAGAGAGAGAGAGAGAGAGAGAGGGAGGGAGAGAGATGGAGGGAGGGAGACAGAGAGGGACAGACAGACAGAGATAAGTTATAGTCTCTCTTACTCTCTGTATGACCATGGCCAAGTCACTTATAATAAGAGATGTCTTTATCTCCTCTAATTCTAGTGCCTTCTTTCTTTTTATTATCCCCAATTTATTCTCTATATATCTTGTTTGTACAGAGTTGTTCACCTATTTTCTCATTGGATTGTGAGTTCCTTGAAAGTGGTCATTCTCTTTGCTTTTTGAATGAGATAATATTTGTAAAGCACTTAGCACAGTACTTGGTACACAGTAGGCACTCACTATATAAATGCTTATTTTCTCTCCTTCAACCCCTCCCTTCTGTTCTCAGTTCTTTCCTGGTATAGTAAGTAAATGCTTAATAATTGTTTTTGACTGTCTGATGTAACCTCAAGAAGCCTCAGTTTCCCTATCTGAAGGATGGGGTTGGATTAGTTGATCTCCAACATTCCTTCCAGCCCTAGATCTCTGATGCTGTTACTATTTTCTCCTCCTTTCATACCCCAAAGCACCTCTCACAGATAAGAGGAAGCATACATTTGTTCTCTAGACAGGAACTGAAAGATAAACATCATATATTGACTTCACAGAGCTTATAAATTGAGCAGTGTTATATAAATGGGAATTATTCTCCTTCTGCCCAAGTTTCTGCTGGCCTTTTAGGACAGCTGTATACTGAGTTTTATGGAGATAGGGGTTAAGAATGATTGCCTTTAATGGAGCACTCTGCATGGTGAGGACTGCATTAGAGCATATCCGTGCTTGTCCTGGGTGGAGTTTCACAGACTGAATATCTAACCTCTGGAATGGCTGATTACAGCTCACTAGAACCTTTCTTCTGTGAGGGGTGTGTGTCGGTGTAGGTGTGGGCTCCCAAGCCTCCGAGGCACCATGGACAGGGCTCCGGAAGTGATGGAGCAGCTACTGCTCATTTATCATTCCTCTCTGCTGTGCTCTGAAGGCTCTGAAAATGAAATTGTAGAATCTAGAGCCATGGGCTGAATTACAAACATTCAGGCTGAGTCAGGCTTGCCATATATGGGGAATGGTTAGTGGCGAAGAAAAATTCCTGGATTCAGTCAAAAATCTGGATTCAGGTCCTAACTTTTCCTTATTATCTTTGTGGCTTTAGAGCTCAGTTTTCTCATCTGTGAAGTAAGAACAAGATGACCTCCAAACTATTTTCAACTCTAAATTCTATGATTTGTTGCTGCTCAGATGCAGCAAGCAGAAAAAGCCTATCTTTCTTTAAACTAGTGTTATTGTCTCTTGCCACAAAGGCATTAAATCTATAGAAGATGCCAAGAGAGATAGAGCATTCTGGAGCTGAGTTGTTTTTTGGTAGGTAATTACAGAAATACATATTTTTAATAGTCAAAATATATCTATTAAGCACCCATGTGCTAGACACTGTGCTAAGGTTTTAGGATATAAAATGGAAAAAAAGAAAGAAAGAAAGAAAGATTCTCTGCCTTCAAGGAGCTTAAATCTTACAATGGGGAAAAGAAAAAAGGAAACTAAAGAGTGATGAGGAATGGGGAAAAAAAAAAAAAAGAGAAGATGAAATGTCTGAGCTGAGCTTACTCTTTAAATGGAGTTTGTTTGAAGCTCACAGATCTAGCCTCCATTCAGAGGGACATAGGGTGGTGATGAGGAAGAATGCCAAGATTGATGAGATCTTACAGAATGATGAAGTTGTACCAATAATGAGCTTCCTGGGGCACAGGGGAGAGAAGAGGAGAGTCAGAGAAAGAGAGATAGAGAGAGGAAGGAAGGATTGAGGGAGAAGGAAGAAGGAGGAAGGAGAGGGAGGAGGGAGAGAGAGGAGGAGGAGAGGAGAGAGGAGGAGGAGGAGGAGGAGGAGGAGGAGGAGGAGGAGGAGGAGGTGGAGGAGGAGGAGGAGAGGAGGTGGAGGAGGAGGAGGAGGAGAGAGAAGAAGAAGAAGAAGAAGAAGAGAAGAAGAAGAAGAAGAAGAAGAAGAAGAAGAAGAAGAAGAAGAAGAAGAAGAAGAGAAGAAGAAGAAGAAGAAGAAGAAGAAGAAGAAGAAGAAGAAGAAGAAGAAGAAGCATTAGGGAAAGAGAGAGAAAGAAGGAGGGAGGAGGGAGGGAAGGAGGAAAAAGGAGAGGACAGATTCAAAGACAGAGAGACACAGAGAGAGAAAGCCAGCTGAGAAATAGACATTTTATGACTCAAGGAGACTATAGACAGGTTAAGTAGAAGATTCCCTCAAATCTTCTGACCTAAGACTAATCTAAAAATATTAAAATTAAATCATTTTAAAAGTATTATCAAGGAATTTCAGAGTTGGAAAGGGGATCTTTTAGTATTTAGTATAGCTCATACAAAAATAACTTATTTTATTAAATGCCTACTATGAGCAAAGGCTTATGCTAGATCTTGGGAAGAAGTACAAAAGTTCAGTTAAAAAAGAATAATCCAGTTACCTGCTGTTATGTACAAACTGAAGGGAAACAGGACATTATTAGATTAGCTAGTTGGTGCAGTGGATAGAATGCTCAGTATGGAGTCAGGAAGTCCCAAATTCAAATATGATCTCAGAAAAGTTTTAATTATGTGATCAAGTGAGATAAATGTGAAACACTTAGCACAGTGCCTGGCTCATAGTAAGAGCTTTATAAATGTTATCTGCTATAATTACTATATTGGAAGCTCCTTAAGAGTGTCTTTTTTCTTCTTCTATGCATCTCTGGTGTTTCACTGAGTGCCTGGCCCATAGTAGGCTGTTAATAAATGCTGATCAACTCGCTGACTGACTAAGATTACACACATAACTCCAATGCACAATAATATAGAAATGCATGTGAAGGACTATGTGAGATCTAGAAAGAATTTTTTTTTTTTTTATCAATAAGATCAAGGAAAGTTTCCTGGAAGAGGTCCCCTGCTCTTGAGATGAGCTTTGAAGGATAAGTGGGAATCCAGCCAAAGAGAGGGCAGGGAGGACATTCCAGGCATTAAGGAACAGTGGAAGCCAAGAGACTGAGGAGGGAGGGGAAGGTTTGTTGGGGGACAGAAAGTAATTACATTTATATGGAGCCTGGAATACATGGTGGGGACTTCCGGATACAAAGTTCACCCAAGGGGCAAGCAGAGTGAGAGAGGGGGGGTGATAGAACAAAAAACAAGGGTTTAGGAAGGGAAAAGCTCTGCAGGGCAATTGGCAATGTCGACCCTACTATAGATTTCCAAGTTGTTTTGTATTTTCAAATGTCTAATGGGAGCCTAGAGCCCTGGAGAAGGCAGAATGGCTGGCTCTTGGGAAGCTGCTGCAGGCCTGATGCTACTAAGGGGGCTGATTTGATTGCTTTAACGATGAATAAAAGAACTCGTTTGTACACTGGACATTTGGGAGAACGTAAAGCAAAGCAAAGCAATCTGGCGGCAAGCTGCTTTAGAGCTAATCCTAGGAAATGAACCAAGTATAATAAAGAAGGGGAAATCCGGGAGGCTGAGCAGAGGGAATTAGGACAGTGTTATTGGAATGGAAATACCCAAGGAGGAACTCATGGAAAACAGGCCACTCTGGGAGAAGTCCATCTCAGGAGCCCTTCCCCAGGGCAAAATCTTGCATTCTGATGGGGCTCTGTCCGGGACCAGCATTTGTAAACATCAACATGAAATAGCATAGACAGCTGCCTAAATAGAGCTCCTGCTGGGAACTCTTATGGGGTGTGTGTGTGTGTGTGTGTGTGTGTGTGTGTGTGTGTGTGCAGGCAAATAAAAGGAACAGAGAAGCCAGTAAAAGGGAATGGGGAAGAAAAGTGCAATATGACATTTCCCAATCTTGTAAAACCTTCCAGGGAAGGTTTTTGATAAAAGCCTAAAGGATAAGGAGGATATGAATCTGATTTTAAAGGCAGGTAAAACTAGTGTTAACACTCAGGGACTCCCAGATTTTCTCTTGGAAAATACTGACCTCCAGTGGTAAGATTAATAAATGTTTTTGCTGGGTCAAGGAGGATCTTGTTTTTAAGAAAGCTTTGAGCCATACTTCAGACGATGATGTGAATTGTATTTCTGGCGGGTAGTATTCAGTTCCGAGCACTAGATTTGAGGAAGGACATGGATAAAGCTGCAGAGCATTCAAATGAGAGCTACTAGGGCCTGATCTTCATGCTGTGAGACAATCAATTGAAGGGATTGAGTGTGTTTAGCCTGGAGAAGAGAGACTCAGGGGGAGCATAATAGCAGTTGCAAATGGCTATTTTTTAGAAGAGAGGTTAGATTTATTCTATTTGTCCCCAAGAGGTAGAACTAGGAGCAGTGGGTAGAAGTTACAAAGAGACAGACTTATAGTTTATGTAATATAATAATACTGTTCAATTGAATTTGACTCCTTGTGGGGTTTTCTTGTAAAAGATACTGGAGTGTTGTTATTTCCTTTTTCAGCTCATTTTACAGATGAGGAAACTGAGGCAGCCAGGTCAAATGACTTTCTTGGGGTCACACAACTATTAAGTATCTGAGGCTAGATTTGAACTCAGGATATGAATTGTTCCTGATTTCAGTCCTGACACTCTATCCACTGTATCACCTAGCTGCCTAACAATTAAAAACTCTTAGAGAAGAATGGGTTGCCTTGGGGCTTAGTAGGTTCCCTGTCATTGTAGGTCTACAGCAAAAGCTGGACAAGCACCTAACAAGGATGCTGCAATGGAATTCTTGTTCTGGAACAAGTTGGACCAAGTGGACACCAAAAACCTTCCAAATCTGAAATCCCATGGTGCTTCTACTGACCTAATAGACAATCCACCCCTGCCCTCTCTTTCTGGGCGATGCTTGAATTCATCTTTCTGTAAATCTCCATACAAGACCCACGCAGTAATGTAGTTCTTTGAATGTCTCACGGACACCACTGATGTCTTGTCCATGTCTGATTCCTCACCACAAGGGCACTTTTTTGATAATATATGTCTTCGATGTCTTTTGTATGATTTCTCAAGCATGAGTTAACACTGGAAACAAAACTAAAACCATTTTCCATGACTCTGTTTTTCTGCTCTTCCCTTTATCATCCAAACTCCTTATCATCATTTCTGCTTTTTTTTTTTTTATTTCATCTAGTTTCTGACAACGAGGGGGCCTTTCCTGTCAAGGTTCACTCGTCTACATATGTTCTTGATCCCCTCCCCTCCTGTCTTCTTGTCTTCTTCAACAGATTGCCTCTTCAGTTACATCCTCTCTCTTTAATCTTTAACATCTACATCTTGATTTATTTCTTTCCTCACATCTTCAAATATTCCCAGGACTCCCCCATTTTACTATGTACTCCCAAATTCCTCCCAATTTCTAGGTTTGTAACACTGGCATCATCCTACTTATTTACTAGCCCTCAGTTCACATATCCGATAAATTCTCAAATCTTATTATTTCTACCTCTATAATATCTCTGAAATCTATTCCATTCTCTCTATTCTAAAGATATCACCTTAGTTAAAGCCCTCATCATCTCTCATCAATACAATTACAATGACTTAATTGATCTCTTTGCTTCAAATCTCTCTCTTCCAATCAATCCTCTACTCAGGTACTAAAGTAATATTCCCTAAGGTTAGATCAGATCCTACTCAATAAACTTCTTATTGCCTGTGGAATAAACTATAAATTCTTCTGTTTGGCTTTTATCCCCCTTCAAAACTTGGTCCCAGTCTAAGCTTCCAGTTTCCCCTTCTTGTTCTCAATGGTTTAGCCAAATTCTTTTCCTCATGGAGAGCACTTCAACCTGTATCTCTGTGCTTCTGCACAAGCTGTTCCCCATTCCTAGGATACTCTCCCTTCTCCCCTCTGCCTCAAAGAATCCTTAACTTCCTAAAAGACACAGTTTAATCACCACTATCTACATGAAGTTGTTCTTCATGTAGTCTTATCAACTGCTAGTAGTTTCCCTCCCTATGTAGTCAAGCCTATATTGTCAAGAAACTCTTAATACAAATTTATCCCTAGATCCTTACTATCACACTTATTATCTATATGATCCTGGATAAATCACTTAACTTCTTTCAGCCTCAGTTTCCTTATTTGTAAAGTGGGGATAATAATAGCATATATCACACAGGATTTTTACAAATAATGAGGCAGCTTCTATAAAATGCTTTGCAAACCTTAAAATGCTACATAAAAACAGCAACAAAACATAATTTAGTGGGTCTGCATGAGATTCTCCTAACTCTAATTTTAAGATACTTTAATTTTATATAGTAGTTTTGAACACTTTCACATTTAGACACTGGAGATACAAAAATCTGAGGAGGGTTCTCATTTCCTTTTGAAAAGGGTGCAAATAAGCCCTTATAACACTGATAAGGAACTCTAGTGACACTTTTGTAATGTCGATGGGGATAGCACTAGTTTCTGGATCTATGATTTTACTGATATGAGTAACTCTTAAATTAGAAAACTCATTTTATTGAACCCCCTTATCTGAAATTTCAGGTATTAAGCAATTATCTAGAGCCCTGAGAGGTTAAAAGATTTGACCTGTGTATATAAGGACATAACCAGTGTATGTAAGAAATGGAATTTGAACTGAGGTCTTCCTGGCTTTGATACTGGTTCAATACTTACCATGCCAAGGTGCCAATAATTCACTTTATAGGTCTGGAATTTTATCTGTGGATTTATTTATGGATCAAGAAGGAGTAGAGGGATTGTGAGCACAAACTCGTCACTACTGCTAGAAAGACAAAGCAGAATTTCCACAATAGGGATGATGGTTCAATAACATGACTTTCAAAGAGAAAGGAGAAAACTCCCAGCCAATATGGCTGTCCAAATAGCTTCCCTGTGCCCATGTACCTACTCCAATAAAAGTCTGAAACATTTATCTGAATGAATAGTGATCAGTAATTATGATGAAAAACTACAATAAGCAATTTTTTTCATCTAAGAAGTAAACAGTTATTTAGTCAAAAGACTATGGGCAATATGTATTGTAAGAAGATTACTAGTAAAACCAGTAGTTATCCCTTCCACACTGTAATTTCCCCAATGTGAGGATTAGCATAAGAAATTAAATGGTATTTTTGGGGAGTTTTGCAGAAGCCACATAGGATATATGAAGACTATATATATATATATATACATATATATATGTATATATATATATATATATATATATATATATGAAAGAAAAACTTTACAAACTCATAAAAGCATAAAATATATGCATTGTATAATATCAACTCAAATTTTACAATAAGCTACTGTAAATAACCCCATAAAAGAAAAAGAAAAAAATCAGATTTCTCTGATACAAAAAGAGGGCCAACAATTTTACATGGATTTTCCAGTTGAAAGTAGGCATGCTATGCTTTTGACTCCCATAATGTGGAAGAGATAGTTGTATTAACTAGCATAGGCAAACAATTTCAATTTCCTAGCACAAGTAGCAACTGACCAGTCTCTGTATTAGGAGACAGTAAAAGTTGAGAATCCCCAAGAAATCTCCAAGGGGCTCAAAAAGTTCCAGAATAGGCTTCCTTGGATCTCCTAAACAGTGGCAGCCACCAAAGTGCCATATCCGTCCTGAGACTGAGATAGCTAAAGCACCAGGAACCTCAGGTCACTTAGCATTATTTCCTGAGATGCCATAAAATGTATTTTGAAAATAAAAGCTATGAACCACAAAGATCCAGAAGAACTTAATCCTTGGAGGTGATGGTTGACACAGAAACCCAGGAGACCAAGGCTGAAACTAAATAAGACCGACCCCCACCCACAGGCAGAGCAGGAAGCAGATCTTGACCTGTTTCAAATTCTCAATTTAGGAATTAAAACTGGAGAGATGAGAAAATCAAATAATTCTACTATCAGTATAAAAATATTGTAGCTAGAGATCCCCCCAAAAAAGAAAGAGTAATTCTAGAACAACTGTAAGAAATGACTCTAAGGTGGGGGAATAATTTTCCTCAAGGACTATATCAAGATCTAAATGAAATGAAGCAAGCAATTCAAAAAGTAAAACAAAAGCTCTAAGGAAAAGAAATAGAAAGATAAACAAATCAATTAGAAAAGGAATGGGGAAAATCTTATGCTATTAAAGAGGATCCTAAAAAAATAGAACAGACCAAATAAAATCAATTACTCTGAATGAAAGAAAGAATAGAAAATTTTTTTAAAAGATTAGGAAAAAAGAGAAGTAAGGTGTCTTATATAAAAAATAACTGATTAGGAAATATGTCATGGAGAGATAATTTAAGAATCACTGGATTCTATGAAATCCAAAATTTAAAAACCTGTATATTAAATTTCAAGAAGTTACAAGTAAAAAATTTTCCAGATCTATTTGAACAAAAGAGCATTAATTGATCACCTTATGAAGAGAACTCCAAAAGCATTATCATAGCCAAAATCCAGCTGTCTCATGTCAAAGGAAAAAAAATGCAGGTATCCATAAATAAGCAGTTGAAATGTGAAAGGATCCCAGTAAGGATCACAAAAAACCTAGCAACTTCTGCTTTAAATAAGAATCGAACTTGGGATACAATATTTCACAAAATAGTTATATTCTTTATAACTAAAAATAACTTATCCTGTAAAACTAAATATAATCGTTCAAGGAAAAAATTAATAAAAATCCAGGATTTTTATCCATTTCTGACCAAAAAAAGACCAGAGCTGAGTAGAAACTTTGAAATTCAAACATGAATCAAAAAAAAAAAAAAAAAAAGACCGCACCTAGAAATAAATGTCTAAAGAGATGATTTCAGAAAATCCTGGGTAGTATGAATTGATACAGAAAGAAGTGGGCAAAACCAAGATAAAAATTTATCTATAAGTACAATAATACTGTAAAAAACACACACACACACAACTGCTGCTGAACAAAGGTGGAGAAAATAATTTGACTGTTTTGACAGAATCTACTACAGATTTATGTTACATAATCTCAATTGGGCTCTTACAGATGCCAGGCAATCCTCCTATGACTCCCTTATCAACTCACTATCTCACTCTTCATAAAAACTTTTGAAAATATTTTTATCCCTTCAAACCTCTCATGGCTCTCTGTCTCTCTACTTTCTCAACTGAAAACCTTGTCTCTGTTTTTCAGAAAAAAAATAAGTCTTGCCATGAGCTCCTTTTTTTCTTCTTTCTCTATCTCCTATAATACATAGGTTTTCTTCTACTTTTTCTTCCTTTACCTCAGTTTCACATGATTAAGTGACTTTATTCTTTACCAAGGCTAACTCCTCTACTTGTTCAAGTGATTTCATTCCTATCTTTTTCCTCTAACAGACTTCCTCCTTTTTTCATCCCCACTCTTAAGCTTTTTCTTTTTTAAAAATTACTTTTTAACATTTTTTAAAAATTAAGTTCTAAATTCTCTTCCCTCTCCCATACCCACAGAAGGAAAGAAATGTGATATCAATTATATATGTGTCTCCCTCTCTATTGATTCTGCCTATTGCCTACAAACACCCATGTCCTTTTGATTCTTTCATTGTTGCTATTGCCTTATTTTTTTTCTGCCCTTTTAAATTCTTCAAAAAGGCCATATACAATAGATGTCCCTACTTTCTTTCCTCTAACCCTCTTCTTAACTCCTTACAATCTGATTGCTGACATTATCTTTCCATTGAAACTGTCCTCTCTAAGTTATTAATGATCTTATCATCATTGCCAAATCCAGGGTCCTTTTCTTAATCCTTATCCCTTTTGAGCTCTCTTTGGCCTTGTAGCTTGGTATTCTTTTTGCTCTAGGTTTTTAGGGCACCACTCTTTAATAGTTTTCCTCCTATCTATTCAACCACTCCTTTGTCTCCTTTGCTGGATTCTCTTCTGGATCAGGTCTTTAAGTACAGAGGTCTGTAAAGGTTCTATTCTGGGTCCTCTTCTCTTTTCCTTCCATACTACTTCATTTGGTGATCTCATCAACTCCCATAGGTTTGATTACTGTCTCTATGCTAATAATTCTCAAGTCTAATTTTCCTATTCCAATTTCTCTGCTGACTTCCACTCTCACATTTCCAGCTGCCTTTCACATACCTTGATGTGGGCATCAGTAGACTTAATATGTCCAAATATTTCCCTCCCTAAACCTTTCTTATCTCCTTATCCCTCACTTTCTCCATTGCTGTAGAAGGAAACACTGTCCTTCTAGTCCCTCAGTTTTGAAATCTAGGAGTCATCTTGGATTCATCACTATCTTTCCCTACTTCCACTTCCCATATCCAAGCTATTGCCAAGCCTGTTGATTGCACCTTGACAACATCAATCTATCTGTCCCCCTCTCTCCTCTGACACTGCTACCATATTAGTGAAGGCATTCATATCACTCCACACCTGGATTATTGTAATTGCAATCACCTTCCCCATTCAGCCTCTAAAGTGAGTTTCCTAAAACACAAATGTGATCATCTTTCATTCTCTTTTTGTCTGTCTTTCTCTCTGTGTCTATCTATCCCTGTGTGTCTCTTTCTTTCTGTCTCTTCTCCAGCTGCCTGTGGATGTCTGTCTGTCTCTGTCTGTCTCTGTCTCTCTGTTTCTATCTCTCTGTGTTTATCTCTTTCTTTGTCTCTCTTTTCTCTGTGTCTGTGTCTGTTTTTGTCTGTCTCTTTATTTCTCTATGATTCTCTTTTGGTCTCTCTGACTCTATCTCCCCTTTGTTAATTATTTCCTATTTATCTTGTAAATACTTCATTTTGTATATATTCATTTGCATATTGTCTCCCATTGGATTGTAAATTCTTTGAAGTTAGAAAATATCTTTTCTCTCTTTTTGTATCCCCAGTGTTGAGCATAGCGCTTAGCACCTAAGAGGCATTTGAGAAATTTTATTGAATTGAATTGAACTTCAAACAAATTAGAAATTCTGATCTGAAATGACCAATGATGTCTCCAGAAGATTTACTCCATGATAGAGGTAATGAATGCAAGGTGCAGAAAGAGATACATGGTCACTGTGTGGATAAGTTTTATTTGACTATGCTTAATATGTAATGTTTTGGTTCCCCCCCCACTCCCCTCTTTTGATTTTCATTTTTTATTGGGGATGGTTAGCAATGGTAATATAAAAAAGAAGGTAATTAAAACATTTTTATGCAAAAAAGAATAAAAATTAGAAAAAATACAGAAGCATTAAAAATATATATTTAAAAAGCAAGTAGTATCAAATGGATATTCATGATTAATCATTTTAGGATTTTTTGGATGTGAAAATGCTTTATTGATGTTTAAGTTCAAAATGTCTTTTTAAAGATTAGATCAAAGAGAAAGAGCATGGTTATAGACTTCTATAAAGGATTTATTTCATCTCTTTTCTTGTAGAGATATGCAAGAAATGCAGCAAAGGGGAATAAGCTCTGTCATTGGATTCAGATGATCTTGTTTCAATTTCACCTCTGTCACATGCTTCCTTTTTGTCTCTGGAGAAGTTTTTTTAATATATCTATTTTAATATATAAAATTAATATTTTATACATATTTTAATATAATTAATTTTTAAATATTTTAATATAATTTTAATATATATTTAATATAGCAATATTTTAATATATCAGTTTCCTCATCTGTAAAATGAGAAGGATTTCTGAGATTACTTCTAAGGTTCTTTTGTGGTTGCTGCTATTCAGTCCTGTCCTACTCTTTGTGATCCTGTTTGGGATTTTCTTGGCAAAGATACCAGAGTGGTTTACCATTTCCTTCTGCAGCTCACTTTACAGATGAGGAAACTGAGGCAAGGAGACTTAAGTGATTTGCACAGAGTCACACAGTAAGTGTATGTGCCTGGATTTGAATTCAGGAAGATGAGTGTTTTGCATTACAGGCTAGTCACTCTGTATACTATGGCACCATCAATTGGTCTATTTAGAAGTCTATACAGCTCTAAATCAACTATGATAGAAAGGTATTTCTCCTCGACCCCTACTCTTGCTATATCTCTTTCACTGATATAATTGTCTTCCTCTTTGTATTTTACCTCTTTTCCATTACCATGATAATAGTGAGAAGGGGTGTGTTTGAGGAGGAAGAGATGGATGCTTCTCTGGGTAGCACCATTGAAAAAGGAGATATGATTTTTTCAAGATGTGTGTGTTCAACTTCTGAGGTACCATTTTGCATCTATCAGATTACTAAGGTGACAGAGAAAAATAATGATAAATGTTGGAGGGGATGTGAGAAAACTGGAACACTAATACATTGTTGGTGGAATTGTGAACTGACCCAACCATTCTGGAGAGCAATATGAGACTATGCCCAAAAAGCTATCAATTGCAGACAGATCCTTTGCAGGGTCTCTACTGGGTCTGTAATCCAAAGATCATAAAAAGGGAAAAGGACTCAAATGTGCAAAAAGCGTTGGTAGCAGCCCTTTTTTGTAGTGTTAAGGAACTGGAAACTGAGCAGATGCCCTTCAGTTGAGGAATGGCTGAATAAGGTATTGTATATGAATACAATGTAATATTATTGTTCTATAAGAAATGATGAGCAGCTTGATTTCAGAAAAATTTGGAAAGACTTTCATGAACTGATGCTCAGTGAAATGAGCAGGACCAGGAGAATATTGTATATTGTAATAGCAAGATTATATGATGATCAATGGTGATAGACTTAGCTCTTCTTAGAAATGTAGTGATTCAAGATGATTTCAATAGACTTGGGATAAATATAAATGTGAAAAAAGAAAGAAAGATGTATTTCTTCAGCTGAGATTCCACCTAGAATGAAAACGTAAGAATTTTTGTCCTTGTATGTATGTCTTTTCCATATAGGCCAGAGGAGCCTAAAGGATTGGAAGCAGGTTAATAAGGTCCAAGGCTAGAGTAAGAATTAAGATTTCTGCTCCCTAGTCAGAGGGTTTCATGTTATTAAGACAGCTAATTGATGTGGTAGATAGAGGGCTGGACATGAAGTCAGGAAGACCGGAATTGAAATATGACCTCAAAAACTTATTGGCTGTGTAACTTTACCTGCAAAAAGCTTTTCTTTTTCTCAGTTTTTCTCAACTGCAAAATGGTGTTAACAATTATAGTACCTACATCGCAAGGTGTTTGTGAGGATTAAATGAGATAATGCTAGTAAAGTGTTTAGCAAGATGCCCAGCTCATTGTGTATTTAATAAATGTTATGTCCTGTTTCCTCACCCATCACTCAGATGGACAGCTGGGTGATGCAGTGAATAGAGCACTAGACTTGGAATCTTCCTGACTCCTCTTCCTGAGTTCAAATACAGCTTCAGATACTTACCAGCTCTGTGACTTTGGGCAAGTCACTTAAATTTGTTTGTTCAAATACAGCTTCAGATACTTACCAGCTCTGTGACTTTGGGCAAGTCACTTAAATTTGTTTGTTCAAATACAGCTTCAGATACTTACCAGCTCTGTGACTTTGGGCAAGTCACTTAAATTTGTTTACTTCAGTTTCCTCAGCTGTAAAATGAACTAGAGAATGAAACGGCAAACCACTAGTGCCTTTGCAAAAAAAAAAAATCCCTTAAATAAGAATACAATTGAACAACAGCTTTGGGAAAATGGTGATATTTATTAGCACCTAATTCTTAGATTGATATAAGGGGGGAAAGTGAGTGAATATTTGTAAAGAGCTTTGTAAACTAAAGCACTATATAAATGTTAATTATAATTATTCTTTTCATTAGTAGTAGTAAAATAGTTTGTTGGTAGCTTATTAAAACAAAAGTTGCTAGAGTTCCACAGGGTGGCAGCAACATACCTCTGAGAAGTCCAGATCTGATTAAAAGTATTTGGGTATTGACAATTTCCTTAGATCATGGGAACATCTTAAAATTTAGAGCTGGAAGAACCCTTAGATTCTTTAATCCCAATTCCTTCATTTTACAAACGAGGAAACTGAGCACCCAGAGGAATAAGTTCAATCAACTAGAGCTGGGATTTGAGACTCTCCACTGCTCCCTCTTTTCTTTTCTAAATGTCCTTGTTCTGAGAGATAAAGTGTTAGGATTGGGCTTCAGCTTCTGCCATATCTGAAATGAGATGTTTTTTGAACTATCAAGGAGTGGCTGATAAATATTAGGAATCTAAATGATTCAAATCAACAACATGTATTAATTGTCTACCAAACACAGAGAATGTTGTGTGAAGTAGACCTTAGGGGAGATTAAAAACAATGATAACAACAACAATAATAAAAATTCACCTTTCTTCTTAGTTCTTAATAGTTCAGTGATCCAAAGAAATCCCAATAGACTTTGGACAGAAAATGCTATCTGCATCCAGAGAAAATGCCTCCTGCATCAGGAGACTGAATGTAAATCAACACATGCCATGTTCACTTCTTTTTTCTGTTTTTTTTTTTTTTTTTTTAATCTCTCTCATGGTTTTTCCCCTTTGCTCTGATTTTTCTCTCCCAACATAATTCAGAAAGCAATGTGTACTAAAAACAAATAAACTAAAAAAAAAACCCCAAAAACAAAAACAACAAAACAACAAAAAAATTCACCTTTATATTGCACTTCATAGTTTGCAAAACACTATCCATATACTATCTCATTTGATCCTGACAATCCCAAGTGCTGTCATTATTTTATAGATGAAGAAACTGAGGTAAATAGGGGTAATACCTTGCTCAAGGTCACAGAGGTAAGAACTGTTTGAGGTTGCTTTGGAATTCAGCTTTACCTGACTCTAGGTCAGTGTTCTACTTACTGAGCCATCTCTGCTTCAGTACAAAGTTTAAATCAGGAAAAGTTCCTGTCCTCCTGGAACATACAGTCTTCTTCAGAAAAACATTACAAAGTTAGGAAAGTTCAGTTTAGACAAGCTAAGATATTATTAAGAGAAATTCCTTTTTCCAAAGCTAAGGCTCTGAAGCATGCTGTGCTTTGATCATGGCACGATAACACCCCCCATGCTTGTAACCACCAAGTGAACCTAACTAGTTGCCTAACCCTCCCGGCCACACTAACTCTGGTTGTGTGCCCCACTAACAGCAACGAGGCTCAAGGATTCTAAAGACCGGGACTGTTATAGTCCAATCATGAATTTGGAGACTGTTTACTTTCAGAACCAAGAATGTTTGTGCATGGTCTAGCTTTGTGATTTTCATGCTTAAAAATCTTACCCCTGCAATTTGTAGGTGAGCTCTCTTCTTAGGACTTCACTTGCAAGCCATTTCTTGCAAATGAATTTGGAAGAATTCTTTAACTTTGGAACTAAACTTCTGTTTGGTTCCTGACTCTCCTATCTCTAGCCTTTTCTGTTTAGCTTTGGCCATTCACAGATTAGAGACTAGTTTGGTCCAGTAGACAAGTGCCATCCCATTTCCTTTTCTATCCTCTTCTCCCCTTTCTGACTGCTCCCCAAGTACCTTCATGAACCCTCTTGGTTGTCCAAAGTTCTCCTATTACTCCACCTCTTTTGAGCTCTGTCCTTCTCCAAATTGTGCCTTGTTCCAAAAATACACACATGTCAAATTTTTATTCATTTAGTTAGGTACTCTCATGGTTTTAGGAGGAAGCAATCTGGAAATCTTTGGGACTAACCCAATTACCAGAGAAGAAAGTATACACTTGATAACAACAGCTAACATTTATATATCACTTTAAGATTTTCAAAGTCATCTTTTTTATCTCTCTCTTTATACACACACACACACACACACACACACACACACGTATATGTATATGGAATCTACATGTGGAGCAGGAACCCTTCCACTTACATAGAAATAAAACTAACTATAGATCGCTGTGGAGAGCAGAGGATCAATACTGGTTTCTGTGATTCCTTTGGACAATATATATGCGTGTGTGTGTGTGTGCGTGCGTGTGTGTGTGTGTGTGTGTGTGTATAGACATATCATCTAATTTTATCCCCATAGGATCCTGGGAGATAGATGATTTTATTATCTCCATTTTACAGATAGGGAAACTGAGACAAAAAGACATTAACTGACTTGCCCAGATCTAAACATCTAATAAGTTCTTGAGGCAAGATTTGAATTGATGTCTTCCTGATTTCAAGTCCAACACTCTTATCTACTGAATCACTTAGTGTTTTTAAAAACACTAAGTGATTCAGTAAATAAGAGTCTTCAACTTGTCTTCAATTACATGTTAGACTAGTTTTAAACATTAAAATCACCTAGCTACTTTTGCAAAAGTACTGCAGAAAGGAATATCTTTGTTGGGTTATTTATAACAATTTCATTTTGGAAATTATAGGCTTTGTAACCATATTCTTAACTCTCTCTTAGGGCAGTGGTACAATGGAAAGAGAACCAGACTTGATGTTTTAATCTCAGCTCTGACACTTTTTAGCTTTTGTGTTCAAGGTCAAATCACATAATCTTCTCTAAAGTTAGGTTTTTATTTCTAAAATAGGGAGGATAAGACTTTCATCACTTATCACTGAAAATAGTAAAGAAAATGTTTTTAAGACTTACAATTCTAAATGAACATCAATTGTTTATTATTATTGTTATTACTACTTATTCTCCTCTCTACTGGTATCAGACTTATTCCAGCAAACTAGGAGGACAATTGATCAGTTTTTCCACAACTGCTATGCACCTGAATGACAACTAATCTATATGTGGAGCAGGAACCCTTCCACTTGCATAGAAATAAAACCAACTATAGATCGCTGTGGAGAGCAGAGGATCAATACTGGTTTCTGTGGCTCCTTTGGACAAAAAAATCCAGTCTTGAAAAAAGAATCAGAAAAATGGGATCAAGAAAGATAGCTGAGTCTAGCACCAGAATTCCAGTTAGATGAATGACCAGACTTCAAACCCATCTCAAAAATTTAGTAGATTTGTGATCCTGGGCAAGTCATTTAATCTCTCTGTGTCTGTTTCTTCATCTGCAAAATGAGGCATTAGACCATGCTAGAGAACAAATTGGAACTATATCCAAAAGGCAATCAAGCTGTGCATATCATTTAATGCAGCAATACCATTACTGTATTTGTATCCCAAAGGAATCACAAAAAAGGGGAAAAGGACTTTCTTGTACAAAAACATTTATAGCAGCTCTTTTTGTGGTGACAAAAAAATTGGCATTAAGGGGATATTGATCAATTGAGGAATGGTTGAAAAGTTATGGTATACATTAATGTAAGGTAATATTATTGTGCAATAAGAAATGATAAGCAGGAATTAAAAAAAAACCCTGGATTTACATAAACTGATATAAAGTGAAGTAAATAGGAGGAAAACATCGTACACAGTAACAACATTGTGTGATGCTCAACTATGAGTGACTTAGCTCTTTTCAACAACAAAAGGATTCAAGACAAATACAAAGGACTTATGATGGAAAATGCTATCCATATCCAGAGAAAGAACTGATGACTCTGAATACACATTGAAACATACTGTTTCAATTTTTTTTATTTCTTTTTGGGGGAATTTTTTTTCATGTTTGGCTTGTTTCTTCTTTAATAACATTGATTAATACAGAAATATATTTTACATGATTGTACTTATACAACCTATATCAAATTGTTTATGACTTTAGGAAAAAAAAGAGAGGGAGGGAGAGAGAAAAATTGAAAATCAAAATCTTATAAAAATGAATGCAAAAATTGTCTTTATCCATCATATGAAAAAATACAATAATACATAATTGAAAAAATATTGTTATATCAAAAGAAAATATAAGAGGGTAAATTCCTTTCCAGCTTTAAAGTCATAATCCTATTTTTTTTGGACAATCTTTAGAATTATTCTGATCACTTATGGATTCCTAAGGAATACATGGCAATACTAATCATGCTAATAATCAAGAAGTCCTTTCTTTAAAAATGTCCAGCTAAGCTTGATAATAAATTTAAATGTTTCAGAAGTGTCACTAAGGTTATCCATCCTACTTCTTAATGCCTTCTTCTGCCATCTCTTCTACCTGTCCTAGTTGATCTATCACAGGCAATTCTGCTTCTGCCTGACTTGTGATTGAAGAGAGAGAAAGATGGTTCCCTCAAAAGGAGAAATGTGGCAGAATGAGAAGTGTTCTCAAGAGATCTGGGCTTTAATCTTGATCCTTCACATCCTATGGCTCAATTTTCCTTCTCCCCTTTCTATTCTGAAGTAGAAATGGTAATGTCTAATTCAGTGAGTACATGTGAGATTAAAGTGCAATGTTAACTATGAGAATAGTCCACATAGGCAAAAGTACAGCAGTATGATGGTGATTTATTTGTTGTTTGTCCTTTATTCTCAAAGAGCATCATGACATCAGGGAGGTGAGGCCATGAAATGCAAATAAATTCGGTTTAAGTGAGGAAGGGCTGGGCAAGGTCACCTGGCTCACTTTAATGGAATGAGCACTGGGTGAAAGGATATGAATTTGAACATCAACTTTGTTGTTTCTTCTTGAGTAATTGGGGGCAAATAATTCTATACCTCAGGGCCTCAGTTTCCTAAACTATTAAATGAGGTGGTTGGGTTGCCCTTTCCTGATCTAAAGCTATGATCCTATGAGATCCTATTTTTATACCACATATAGTGAAGCCTTTTTTGAGTAGCTAGTGGATCAACTGTGAGGCCTGAAGTCAGGAACCACCTTTCTGAGGTCATATCCAACCTCATCACTAGCTATGTGATCCTGGGTAAGTCACTTCACCTTATTTGCCTTAATTTCTTCATCTGTGAAATGAGCTGGAGAAGAAACTGGCAAACCATTCCAGTGTCTCTGCCAGAAAAGCCCAAATGGGGTCATGAAGAGTGGAATATGACAGAAATGACTGAACAACAATAACACAGTGAGCCCTGGGAGTGCTCAGTATGCCTTGAGACAATGTGGGAAATCCATAATGGCTTTTTTTCCCCAGATCTGCTCTTTGCAAATTAAAATGACTTTGTCTTCAGCCTCCAGAATCAAATTTTACCCTTTTGTTACACTGTGCAGTGGATGACTGCTCCCCAAGGCCCTGTTCTGAGCTCCAGAGTGGACTAGGATCTCATAATGAACTGCTGTGAGCACCAATCACTTAGAAGCTACCTCCTTTTCCTCCTCTCCTGGCTCCCATTTTCCAGAGAACTGCTTAAGTAGGCAAAGCAAGTCAGTTCATCCAGCCCCTATGCTGTGGCCAGCATTGTGCCTGTGTTTTAAAGAAAAGAAAACTGACTTTGCTTGTCCCACGACTTAACCAATCAGCTCCATGGGATCTAAACATATCCTCTGTCAGAGAGGTGGCAAGAAGGCATATGATTCTTGGCTGCCAAATCATGGAGGAGGAGATGTGATCATTTTATTAAATTATAGAAATGAGAGATGGCATGGCAGAGTGGATTAAGGATTATCTTGGAGTCATAAAGACCTGGATTCAAGTCACACTTTGAAATATACTATTTCCCTTTGGACAAGTCATTTAACATATAACATATAGATGGAAAGACCCATCATTTCTCCTGTGGAGACAAGGCAACTTGAATGCAAAGAAGAACTGTTTTGTATTTCATTTGTTGTAAAGTTTTATTTAAAGTAAAATGCTAACCTCCCTTCAACAGCACCTCCTCTTCATTCAGGGAATCTAAAAAATTAGGTCATTTAAATATGCAGGTATTTAATGGCTCAAACAATCAGTTAGTCAATAAATGTTTAATAAGTGCCTACTGTGTTAAGTGGTAGGGCTACAAAGAAATGCAAAAGATAATCACTGTCCTCAAAGAGATCACAGGATAATGAGGAAGACAACATACAAACAATTATGTACAAAATTTTATATATAATATGAATTGGAAATAATCAACAGAGGGAAGGTACTAGAATTAAGGGAAAAAGGAAAATATCTCCTGTAGAAGACAGAATTTCAGCTGGGACTTGAAGAAAACCAGAGAAACCAAGGAGGCAGAGATGAGAAATCAACAAACCAGAAAGCATTTATTAAACAACTATTATGTCAGTGAATCAATATTTATTAAGTGCCTACCAATAAACCAGGCATTGTGCTAAGTGTTTGGGATATCAAAAAGAGGCAAAAGACAGTTTCTTTTCTCAAGGAAAGAACTCACAATCTCACTGATAGGATAATGTGTTAGGTGATGGGTAGACCAAAATAAAGATGCAGCCCATTGCAAGATGGAATAGATTTAACTAAAGCTATACTCATGAAACTATCTAATAAAGAGGGAAGGGATTCCAGGATCCTAGATGGAGAACTAAAAGGAAACTCAGAGGATATCTCATCCAAATTCCTCATTTTGGAGGAAACTCAGGTCCTGAGGTGAAGTCACTTCCCTGAGGTTAGCCACTCTAAGTAACAGAGTAATGATTTAACGGAGGCCTTTCCTCTGATTTTTAGTCTGGCACTCTCTGCCTCTTGCTGCATCCTGACTTCAGTTTCTGTTGATACTTATACTGATGATTATACCTTTTGAAGCATGGATTGGGAGATTTCTCCCAGACACTTGTAAAATCAGTCAGAATTATGCATCTTGCTTTGTAGCTGATTAGATGTAAAGTTCTGGGTTCAAATGCTGCCTTTGATGCTTCCTTGCTGGTTGAGAATGGGCAAGTCACAACCTTTCAGAACCTTAGTTATTCAATCTGAAATCACAAAAAAAAAAAAAAAAAAAAAAAAAAAGACTGGTAGATAGTTTAGGGGATTATCATTCCAAGCCATTATTCAGTCACGTCCAACTCATCATGACCACAAAGACTATGTCATTCATGGTGTTTTCTTGGCAAAGATATTGGACTTGTTTGCTATTCCCTTCTCCAGTGGATTAAGACAAATGAAAGGTAAATGACTTAAGTTCACACAACTATTACGTGTCTGAAGCAGGATTTGAATTTAGCTTTATCCTAACTCTAGGCTCGATGCTCTATTTACTGAACAATCTACCTGCCTCCTTAAATCAAGAAGACCTGAGTTCAAATTTAGCCTCAGACTTTAGCCATATCATCCTGAGCACTTCACTTCTCAGTTTCCTTCTCTGCAAAATGAGGATCATGATAACACCTCCATCTCAGGATTCTTTTGAGGTTCAGATGAGATAAAAATTGTAAAAAGCACTTAGCCCATAGTGAGTGTTTGTGAGTGCTATATAAATGCTTATTCTATTTTCCTTTATCTACAAAATGTGAATAATAAAATACCTTCTCCACTAGATAGTTATAAAGAACACATTTTTGCAAACACTAAAGCGTTAGATAACTGTAAATTATGATATTTTTATAGCCCAGACACATGGCAACAGCTGAGCTGGGATTATCATTTGGGATTCCTTGTCCTAAAAAGCATTCCTTGGCACAAAGGGTGATGTTACTTGCTGAGCTTTTCACTATTATTTGCAAATCTAACCCCACTCTTCAGCCAAGTGAACTTGGAATAGCTTCTTGACTGTAATTCTAATGTTTACCAAAAATTGCTTTTGCCACATTTCAAAAGGAGTTGTAAGTACCCTCCTGTTATTCTTCCTTATTTCTGCTATACTAAAATATTTCTGGCCTAGTAGATTTTAATAAAGGATTTATATAACAGATACTCCAGTTAAGGCTAAAAGAACAATTCTCGCTACTATACCAAATTATGCCATTCAATTAACTTTTATGACGATTCCAGTAGGCAAAATTATATAACTAGAATTTTATAGTACAACATGACTTGGATACTATGAAAATGTTTTTTTTAGCATTCCCTATTTTTTTGCTTCACTGACCAACTACAGAATTGATGTAATTTGTTTTCTAGCCACTCTGGATTTGCCAAGGATTATTGGGTTTAAGGTAGGAATAATTTGGGATGATATGTATACCTCAATAGGTTCAAGTTTCCATCTCAGATATACTGGGAATCTCTAAGATCATTAAGATATTGAGCCTTAGTACATTATTGGTAGATAACTTCAGGGACTGTGCATTTCAAAAGTAAAGCTTTAATTTGAATGAATACAATTAGCAAAGAAATTTCACATACCACTGGGCTGATGGGGTTTCAGCCCCTAGCAAACAGAAAGAGAAAAAGAATACATGAAAATTGATGCTACAAGATGAGAGAACATCACTAAGTCTCTTCTGTGAGGAGTGCTGGAAAGACTTGGGTCATGAAGCATCTGCCATTTTTCACAATTTCATGAAAGCAAGGAATGATCCCTTTCTGTTTTCCCTATTTGGTTTTTGTAGCCAGCAGGAAAGCCACAGCACAAAGGGTTTCTTTTGCAAGAGGCACTGCTAGCTTCCTCTATGTAGAGTAGGGCTCCAGGGTTCCTTTCTCTCTAGCCTCTGGAGTGCTGAGAGCATATGGACAGAGTAGCCTGAAAAGCTGACATTTCTTTCTTTTAATCAAGATTTTGTTTTATTTATTTTTAGTATTTTATTTTCCCCCAATTACATGTAAAAACAATTTTAGCTTTTTTTTTCAATTTTAAGTTCCAAATTCTCTCCTTTCCATTCCTCCTCATTTCATTGATAAGGCAAGCAATTTGACATAGGTTATAAATGCATAGTCAAGCAAAACACATTTCCATGCAAGTCATGTTGTGAAAGAAAACACAGAGTCCATACCCTCTCTTTCCATCCCACCCCCACAAGAAAAACAATTAAAAAGAAAGAAAATGTATCTTTGATATGCATTCAGCCTCCACCAATTCTTCAGAATTGTCTTAGATAATTGGATAATTGAATCCTGAAAATAGATGTTATTCACAGTAGATCATCATATAATATTGCTATGATTGTGTATATTGCAATCCTGCTTCTGCTCATTTCACACTGCATCAGTTCATGTAAGTGTTTTCAAGTTGTTCTGAGAACATTTTGCTCATCATTTTTTTAATAGCACAATAGTATTCCATCACAATCATATATAATAACTGTTCAGTCATTTCCCAATTGATGAAAACCCCCCTCAATTTCCAATTCTTTGCGACAACTAAAAGAGCTGCTAAAATAATTTTGTGAATTTATAAAAATCTTTTTGGGATACAAACCTGGTAGTAGTATTGCTTGGTCAAAGGGTATGGGATTTTGTAGCCTTTTGAACCTAATTCCAACTTGCTCTCCAGAATTGTTGAATCAGTATAAAATTTCAAACACAATAGTGCATTAGTGTTTTAATTTCCTATCTTTTTTCCAACAGCTGTCATTTTCCTTTTCTGTCACATTACCCAATCTGATATGTGTGTGGTAATCTTTTAATTGTTTTAATTTGCTTTTTTTCTAATCAGTAATGATTGAGAGCATTTTTTCATATGGCTATAGATAGCTTTAATATCTTCATCTGAAACTACCTGTTCATGGCCTTTCGTGGCCTTTAACTATGTATCAGTTGAGGAATAGCTCTTATTTCTCTAAATTTGACTTTTTAAATATATATATTTGAGAAATAGTCTATTAGAGAAACTTGGTATAAATTTTTCCCCATTGTAATGATCACTATGCATTTGACTCTAGTCTATTTTCCCTCTGTTTGGCCTATTCTCTTTCCTTTCATCCTGTCCATTCTTTTGCATAACAGGCATTTCTGTTCAGAATACTGTATCTGATGATATCAAGCTGCTGTAGTTTAGCTCATTGTCCTTGACAACTCAGGAAGAAACCATGACTCTGCCACAAAATGCTCCATGGCTTCTACATATAGGTTGGCATCTTTCTCCTCCTCCTCTTCTAGGCCCATGGTGAAATCTCCCAGGTCCAAATATAACTCAGGGGATTTTAGTTGAGTGTTACAATTAGGACCTTTGATGAGGGATATCTGGAAGGAGTTGGATAACCTAAGAGGCAACAATGAGGAGCAATTTCAGGAACTTTCTCTCCCACACATTTTCTAGCTTCTCCCTTCTACTCTTTGTTTCCCATCTATGAACATAATGTCTTATGTCTTTTCTCTACTGACTTATTATTATTCCTCCCCTTTGTGACTTTCATGCTTCTCCACCATAGGTATATATGAATATTTCTGGGCAATGTCTCTTTTCTAAGGCAGCAGAAATGGAGAGTGGGGAGGAGGGAAAAGAGAGAAAATGGGGAGTGGTCCTTCAGCAGGAATGGAGTAAAAGTGAGGGGCTGAAAAGTTTCTATGGAGAGCAAGGCAGAGCTATTGCAGGAATAATAGATAAAAGGAGCAGATTCCAGACTAAGCTAAGGGGGGAAAATCCCAAGCAATGAGAATGGTTCCACGGTAAGAAAAGGCTACATCTCCCACAGGCTTTTAACACAAGCTGCCTGACAACTTGATAAGGATATTATAGAGAGGATTTCCTTTCAGACATGACAGATAGTAATACTAGCTAGCATACCCTCTGCCAGGGTACCTATGCCAAGAACACTCCTTTTTTTTACGTCTCCCTTTTTGTTAATAGGAGACTCCTCTTTTCTCAGAGCTAGGGCTTAGCAAGCAAGCTCTACCCTGAGCTTGACATAACAACAATACTTTGTACTCACTCTCAGGATGAACTTTGCTGCAGCTAAATCCCAGAATTGGTCTGCACCAACTCCTTGTGATCCCTGAGTTTAGAAAAGCACCTGAAGGAGCCATGTTTCCATCATAAAGCTCTGCTACAATCAGCTTTGTTTCATTATTATTCTTACCCCTCATTGCTGTGGCTGCACATAATTGCTTGGTTCTTTGTCTAGCTACAACTCTATGTATCAAGGCTTAAGTCGACCCTGGCGTGTATCTAGCTTCCTTCCTCCGATAGAATAAAGAAAGTTTTTTGCTTATAACCTCTGAGAGCTTTTTGGTTATTTTATTTTATTTTTACAAAGTTGACAGCTAGTATAAAGCTTTTGCTATAATATCAGTTATTCTGGTCAGAGTTGATATTTGGCTGAGACATTTGTTTATTTTATTTTATTTTTCAGAGTTTGACAGCTTTAAAGTTTGCAATGCATTTTACAGATTGCAACTCATTTGTTCCTAACAGAAGTCCTATGAATTAGGTGCTGTTATCATTCCCATTTTATGGATGGAGAAACAGATACAGAAAGAGGTTAAATGACTTCTTCTAAAGCCACTTAGTAGTGTCTGAGCAGGATTTGAACGCTGCATATCCTGAATTTTAGTGCCAAATTCATCTACCTTGCCTCACATGGTTACACTAGTGATCCTCAGGGGAACTTTCTCTCCGTGAACTTCATGAAACTGTGTCTGTATATGTGACTGGAAGTGTCCTACAAATAAAATTTAAATTCTCTGGCTTCACAATCCAGCCCCTACACTTAGGCCCACCCTTCATTTATATCTTATTTCTCACCATTCCCCTATGGGAGCTCTCCATTGTAGCTAGTTTTTTGGTATTTTATAGACAAAAATGTTCAGTCTATTGTCATTGGTATAATATTAATATTATTATTATTATCCAGGACTTACATAGTTTACAAATTGCTTTAAACATGTTATCAATATATAACTCTTGTTAGGGGTTAGGGATCAACTATACCCTAAGAACAATTCTGTATAAAACATCAGCCTCCACCACCAGCTTCTACCTAAGAGGCTACATCAGTCTATCTTCAGGAACGCCCTGATCATCAGCAACTATACTATACTAAGCCACTAAGAAGGAACTTACCAATATTTGTCTATTTGTAAATTATAGAGGAAATAGTAGAAAAATACTTCTTCCATTCCTGAGAAGAATTTCTAAGTTTGTTTTCTCTGAAAATAGATTGAGGACAGATCTGTACAATTTCTATATCTTTGTAACATTGTCAAGGGGAATTATAGAGGGAAAAGAACTTCCTTGATAAATGGCAGGAATATAAAATGCTTGACTGAGTAAAAAATACATTCATCATCTATGGCATCCCCTGAAAGTGAACATAACAACTTTTCCTGTTTTTTTTTTTCCCCATATAGGTTACAGAGTATAATCTATTGTTCTGAGAACATACCATGATCATGAATGTGTTCATAAAACACATTTCATTGCTTCTTTTGTTATTAATTTTCCCTCCTTGTTTTGAAATCAAGAGGTATGAAATAGCGAAAGACCTCAATTGTAGATGTTAGGAGCTGCAGGGGACATGACTGGTGGGAAAGGATGCAGACATTGGCTTTGGATGACTAGTTTTTCATCTTGACCTCAATTGAGCCAAGATTCCCCAGGCTTCCCTTGTACATTGCTAATGCTATTTGAAAAAATACTCCAAATTGGGAACTTCCCAAATGGCTTTTTTTTAAAGCAATAATGCTATATTCCTTCTGTAGGCTTGGTTTCATTTGGAGGAGGAGGATGTTTATAACTCAGAAAAGGACCCTCCTGGGAAATATTTCTCCTTTCTGACCTGCTATGGTACTAGAAAATCTCACCAACAGGAGACATTCATTCCAGGAAAGGCATTATCTAGAGATTTAGAGTTACTTAGCTGTGTCCCTTAGTGCTCCAATTTATTTATTAATTAAATAGAAAATATATGCAAAATTGTAAAAATTAATTCAACTAAGAGAAAATTAAGTGATCATGACAACAAATATTTATTAAATACTTACTATGTGCCAGGCTATCTAATAATTATAGGGTCTAAGAAAGGATTTGTCCAAGAAGTAGTGCCTCTTCAAAAGAAAATTAATTCTTTGAAAGGAAGCTAGGGATTCTAAGATGTGGAGAGATGAAGATATCATGGAGGACAGAAATAGAAAATATGATGCTATGAATGGGGAGTATCTTATAGGCCAGTTTGACAGGAACAGAGAATAGGCAAAGGAAAATATTGTAATACAGTTAGAAATCTAGCTTGGGGGCCAGAAGATATAGGTTAGAATCACATCTCTGTCACTTACTAACTCTGTGACCCTAAACATATCACTTTTATCAATCTGTGCCGTATTTTCCTAATCTGTAAAATGAGGATGGGTAACCTTCTAAGGTGCCTTATAATTCTAAATATGTAACCTGTGATGAATTTTAAAAATAGGTGGCAACTAAATTATCACAGATTCATAAGGTTGGAGAATTAGAAGAGATTGAAGTGGCTATATCCCTTTATCCATAATAAAAGGATTCAGTACTATGACACATTCAAGTCATCTAGACTCCAATTGAAGACTTCCAAGAATAGACTTTTCAAGTCTTCCCTTTCTACTTTTAGACAATGCTAATTGTTAAGAAATTTTTCCTCGTAGTGAGCCTAATTTATCCTCTTTGAAATAACTATTTATTGCTCCTTATGTCTACATCTGGGGTCAGACAGAACTAATTTATTCTCTTCTACATGTGATGATAGATTTTGGCATATTTGAAGTTTGCCATCATCATATTCTTAAGTCTTCCTTTATTCAAGCTAAATACCCAATTCCTAATACTGATCTTCATGTGACATGGACTTGAGTATTTTCACCATCATGATTGCTCCCTCTAGATTCTCTCTCATTGTGCTTTCTTGATGTCATTTTAAACTATGGTGCCCAGAACTACACATAATACCCTTAATGAAGTTTGATAAAGGGTCTGATGAAATTTAATGAAGGTGGAGAAGTACTTTGCACCTCTGCAGTCCCTTCCTCCAGTTGAGTAATTTCTTCCAGAACCTTCATTTTATTTTATTTTTTACATTTCAAATTTAACATTTTCTTTCCCCCAATTACATGTACAAATTTTAACATTCTTTATTTCCAAATTTGATTTCCAAATTCTTCTCTTTTTTTCTTTTTTTTTTTTTTTGGTCTCTGTGCAGTACAGCCCAAATAGTGGTATTACTCAGTCAAAAGTAATGCATTTGTCATTTTATTTTTCTGTCATATAAGTAAATCTGATAAATGTGAGGTGGTAATTCAAAATTAGAACCTCCATTTAAAAGAAAATTCCAGGCCAGGCCTATTCACATTTTTCTTGAGGCTCAATAACTCTCTCGATTTTCTTTCTCATGATTCCCTCTCTCCTGTTTTCAACTTTCTTTGAAGTGATGTCTTCTCTCTTTAGAATTTTAAAGTTCTCTTTCATTTCTGCTCACATTTGTATTTCTAGCACTTAGCAATGTAGCCTGGAAAATAGCTGTTATTAATTATCCTTTGCTTTTAAAGATGACCACTGTTATTACAGGCACTGTCTTGACTTCTGTGTGAATTAGATTTAAGTAAAACAGAGCTGTACAAAGCTATCAGCTTCCCTCTCTCTTTCAGTCACTGATGTGGCCTGGGATGTACTGGATAACCTTGGCATCTTTGATGTCTGCCCACGCTCCAAGTATTCCACAGCACCCACTTAAGCTGCCTTCATGACTGTTGGAACAAACTGTTCTCATCTACCCATTCTACAAGGTGAAGTCTTCACATGGTTGGGGTATATACATCCCCCTAATTCATCCACAGATCTGAGGCCTGTTGGTTTCCTTTAATCTACTTGTCCATTTGCTGAGATGGTTTATTGAGGTGTGGCTCTTGTACATTATACAGCATCTTGTAGTCATAGGTAAGAGCTGAGTGGAATATATAGGATGGCTAAAGATTAGTATCTCTGGTAAAAAGGACTGTCAATTCCTTTTCAACATTACTCATCCATTCAGCTTTGGTGTCCACCTAGCACACATTAACGTTTTTTTCCCCTGAGGCAATTAGGGTTAAGTGATTTGCCCAGGGTCACACAGCCAGTATGTATTACCTGTCTGAGACATTTGAACTCAGTTCCTCCTGACTTCAGGACTGGTGCTCTATCCACTGCGCCACCTATCTGCCCTTACATAATAAGCATATAATAAATGTTTATTCACTTGAGTCCACCAATTCAACCAATTCTTCATTTACCTAATTACTAAAAACTTTACTAAAATCTAAGTATATAATATATATAGCATCCCCTTCATCTAGTGGATTATTTATATAGCAAAAAAGAAATTGAGAAGGACTTTACATTTTATTCTAAATAGTGGTTCACTGAAGGTTCTTGAATGGGGGAAGATATGATGAAATTTGTATTGTAGAACATCAATTTGACAATTGTGTGGAGAATGGATGGGGTAAGGGTGAGATTAGGACTAGGGAGATAAATTACATGACTATTATAATAATTCACCTAAGAAGTGAGAAAAGTCTGATGTAGAGTAGAGGTTTTATAAAGGGAGAAAAGGGTATGAATTACAAAGATACCATGTAGCCTCAAAAAGAGTTTACAAACAATTAATTATGGGAGAGTGAAAGAAATAAGAACCATGGATGACTATGATTTTGCCAACTTGTGTGAACTCATGCTGTCCTCCAAAAAAAATGGGGAAGTTTAGAGGATAGGCTTTTGTGGGGATAAAGGGAACATAATGGTTTCCATTTGGACATGTAGTATTTATGAAGTATATGAGTTTGGGAGTTATCTGTGGAGTATCTGCCCATACTACTTCCTCAAAGACGAATAACCTTCCACCAGTGTTCCCCAGGTTGCAGAGCTATTGTGGGTGTGTGTCAGTATCCACTCAAAACTATCGTATAATTTATGTTTATTTTATCAACAAGAGATCACATTAGCAATAATTTTAAAAAATTATTAAAACATATTTAATAAAATGCTTAGCAAGAAAAGGACTAACAATTCCCCCATATATGATATGTTTATTTTCTTTTTAAAAAATAACTTAGTAAGTTTTTTGTTGTTGTTCAGTCATGTCCAACTATTTGTAAACCCATTTTGTGTTTTCTTTGCAAAGATACTGTAGCAGTTTGCCATTTCCTCTCCAGCTCATTTACAGATGAGGAAACTAAGGCAAACAGAGTTAAATAACTTGCCCAAGGTCACATAGCTAGTATATGATTTGAATCTGAATTTGAGTTAATTTGAACCCAGGTCTTCCTGGCTTCAGGTCATGCACTGTATCCTTGTACTTTCTAGCTGTCTCTAATAACTTTATTAAATAAGGCTAAGAAATGAGGAAATGTGAACTCTTTTGGATTTTAGCTATGAAAGTGAAAAGACAAGCAATTGATAGGATGGCAGGGTCAAGTAATGGTTCTTCTAGAATTGAGGGTTTTTTCTTTTTTTTTTCTAGAGAGCAGAAAAGGAACCAGAGACATCTTCATTGAATGGGATTCCATGGACTGTCAGGCACATGTCTTTGGCTTCATTGAATTCCTTCAGTGCTAGAAATATAAAGTTGGATTTTTAAGAGCACATATTAATTTGAAGGTTTTTTGGCATATGTTGTTAATTGCTTTTACAAAACTAATAATTATTAAAGGGCTTTTCTATTTTCTCTTGTAGTTCTTTTCATACAGGGAATCTTACTCCAATTATTTCTGATTGGGGGGATTTTTTTATCTTTCTTATCTAACTCATATAGTACTGATTTATTTTGTCCACTATTTTGGCTAGTATCAAATAATTTTGATGATTGGCATTTTACATTATAATTTGAGAGCTGGTATTTCAAGGCTTCCTTCATTCCTACTTAAAAAAAAAGCACAATTGGACTTTTAAAGGGCAGATTTTATGTGGCTGCTATCTAACTAGGAATAAATATAGTATAGCCACAGTAAAAAAAAAAAAAAAAAAAAAAAAAAGCTTTGTATGAAAGACAGAATTAAATGTGGTACCTTTTTCCTTTGACTTGAAATAGAAATATTTCTGTTATTTGTATCAAACACAGAATGAGAACATTATTCATATGTATATAATCTTTGAGACTCTCAAATAATTGCCTTAACTATATTTCAGAGGAAGCATTCAAAGTAGGTATGAGGTGTAGTGGATAGTGTTCTAGGTATATAGTAAGGATCTTGCTGAGTTCCAATCTGGCCTCAAGCACAGTAGCTATATGACCCTGGGCCTATTTGCCTCAGTTTCTCCATCTACAAATTGAGCCAGAGAAGGAAATGGTAAACCATTCTAGTCTCTTTGCCAAGAAACCCCTAAATGGGGTCATGAAGAGTCCCACACAGCTGAGAAGTCCAAACAGCAATGTGCCAGGTATTGTTCTAAAAAGTAATGGCAAAAAGAAAAATAAATTCCCTGCCCTCAGGGAGTTTACAATCTAATGGGAGAAGTTTACAAGAGTAAATAAAAAGGAGGAGAGTGGATAAAGAGAGGAGCCATGATGTACAGAAGAATCAGAGGAATGTAGCTTGGGGAAAATGAAAATATAGCTGACTTGGTCTCCCTCCTAAAATGGAGGTTCTTTACTGTATAATCAGAGGGAGGGATGGGATCCAGGAGCATAAGGTACCAATGAAGAATGATGAGGACATGCTTTTCCCTTACCTCTCTTCCCTCAAATATGGGAAACTCACTCTAAAACATCAATCAATGTGCTATCCCAGAAATCATTCTAAAAATGTATAGGGCAAAAAACAAACCCAAAGAAGAACTGTTTTTATTTCTAGGACTCATAACAGATCTCATAGAAAATAATGAGCACCCCTGCCCCAGAGGCAAGATAGCTTCAGTCATTTTGAGCTGAGTTTCCTCTCTTATTCTCCTCAGTTCATTGTTGCTCCTGTCATCTTTAATATCCCCCAGAATGTAGCATTGGTATTCTGTATAGGTCCTTAAGAATTTCTAGTACCTGATTTAAAAAAAAAGCACTTCTTTGTTGGGGTCCCCATCTGAATGATACAGAGCGAAGTATTCCTGAATTTCCCTCATTTGACAAGAAATGTCCCAGAGGACAGAAGGAAGAAATCATTTAGATTTTCTTGTGCTTCTTCCCATTGTATTTAGGATAAAGAGGATAAATGAGCAGGCTGACAATTAGAAAATAGGAAGGAAAGGGGGGAACGGATCATTCTATGTGTGAAAAAAGATATATTCTCAAATAACCCTCTTGGTTGCTCTAGTATTATATATACCATCATTCCAGAGTCTAGTCTAATATTGAGTGAATGGATTGTCAAGGTTTAGGTTTCTCAGGATGTGCTGGAATATCAACAAGATTTTCTGAGTCCTGTGGCCAACCACATATATGTCTTCTTACACTCTGAGGAAGTAGATCCTAAGAATAGGGAAGCAGCATGTCGAGATTTGAATGGTTTTCTCTGAGGTTACAAAGTCAGGTTTACTTAAACTGAGAAGAAGTCAGGGAAAGTCAGCTGTCAGATTCCTCTCTTCCCTTTGTAGGGAAACTTTTGCAAAGAAAATGTAATCAAAGTAGGAAAGAAATTCTATTAGAAGAGTATGATATAACAAAAAAAAAGTGATGTAGAAATTTGAATAACTTAGACCCACCCATTGTGGCATAGCTGACAAGTCTATAGAAGCCAGTCTAATTTCCATCTTGGGAAATGATTAAATCTAGAACCTTAGGAAAAAAAATCTGATTTTCTGGTGTCCAATCTGTGGGTCAGATGCATCATGACCAAGTACAGGATATGGCCCATCTGAGATAAATACCTTTTATTTATTTAGTGTTTATTCTGAAACTACTAATATGTGCATAAATTGCCTCATTGGATAGAATGTAAAGAACTGGGACACTCTTTTTTTTTGTTTTTGTTTTTGTTTCTGTATTTTCAGGACGTAGCACAGTGCCTACCACATAGTAGATGCTTAATAAATGCTTATTGATAAAATAAGATTTTTTTTAAGAAAAAAATTACCTGAACATTTCTTTTTTACTTTTACTTTACTGGGTTCCCTATTACTTTCAGGATCATGTATAAACTGTTTAGCTTTTTAAATAAAACCCTTTACATATATATCTCTTCTTAGGTTTCTATAGTGTTCTTGCTCTTACTCCCCTTCATGTATGCTGACATTCTGGAACACTGGTCTCCTCATTGCCCTCACATTCAACACTCTATCTCCTGGTTGCATTGTTCTTGGCTGTGGTCCTGGGCTGTGAGTTACAAAGGCTAAAGCAGAAATTATAAAGATAAATTGAAGTCATTTTGTTACTAGCTCAAGATAAGTGGTCAGAACATTGTGATTTAGGCTTCTTATGACATATTTTGAAGTGGATTTGGAAAATCTGCCCTAAAAATTATATAATGAGGTAAATAATGACATACATAAGTAGAAAGGTGTGATAGAGATTCAGAAAGGCCTTTACTGTAGACCAGGCCAGTTGGTGGAAATGGGAAAGCTTCCTCTCATTTCCACTTGACCAAATGCAGCTGTTGTGAGCCCAAAAGCATTTGGGCAATTTAAGATAACTTTGTCCCTGACTGGGCTGATCTGGAATCCAGCTTTTGCGCTATTTAGGCATGGAAAAATCAAGAACAGCTCTAGGATTTTGTAGGAGAAGTGATGGAGATCCCTAAGGATTTTTCTTGCCAACTAACTGTTTTAATTTCCTTGCCAATGGCTTTTACCTGGTTTGCTTTCCCAAACCTTTTTTCTTTTATATCTTGGAAATTGCTTTCCCTAGGGTTATCAGAAATGCTCTTATGCAAATTACGTATGTGAATCTTCCAGCTCTGAGTGATCCATTACACCAAACTTGGAACCACAAGGACAAAAACTTTGCCTCTAATGCATGCTGGCTTTAAGATCCTGGGCAAATCATTTTACTTCTTACTGATCTAGCAATATTATTAAAATCAGAAATCACACAATAATTCTCATCTACATTGGTGGAAGAATTCTAACACAAATGAAATTAAAGGGTTAGACAAATTATAATAACAATCCAGATATATATATATATATATATATATATTAAAGCAGTTTCTTCATAATAAGCCTTGGAGGCAGATAGAACTATTATATTAGATAATATTATACATTATATGATTATTATTTTACACATAATATGAATTACATAATATATAAGATAATACTCTTTACATGTTATATAGAATGTATCATCTGAATTTTCAGCAAAGTAAGTCAAAAGGTTAATTGATTTTTCAAAGGCCTTTCTACCTCTAAGTTAGTAAACCCCAAGAAACCTCTGAGAAATTAAGTGTCTTGTATAATATGAAAGAGTCATTAAGTGATGGCCTTAAACTTAAGTAGGTATTTTGATTCTTGTGTCCAAAATTCTTTTGGGTACGATTTCCCTCTCCCCCAATTAAATAAATGCTTCCCATGTTAACTCCCCTGTCTAATACAAATACTCATTTTATCTATTCTAAAGCATCCTTGTTTTGCCCTCAACTCTGCTCAGATCCTTTGTTTCTATTCCCATTCATTTTTATCTATCCAAATGTATATGATTTTCTTCATAAGCAATTTAGGGAGTTTGTATGGTGTTTCTAAGAGTTCTTTTTCTATTCTAACAAGAACACAAGCCCCAAGAGAAAATGGTCATTTTCCCTCCATTTTATAAACATTTCCATTTGCATCCAAAACTGCTTTCTCACCAATAAAAATGGTTGTTAGTGCCCAGTGGGAGGGGGGGAAGACTGGGCTGATTGAATTTAGAAAACTCACTTAAGGCATGGAGGCTGCTAGCTATGTATCTTACTGCTGGTTGTTTTAATGCTGAGCATTCCTCAGCTGGCCTCCTGACCAGCTGTTAATCTGGAACAGAGGGAACTACAGCTCCCAGGTAACCAGATGGTAGAGAACAGTCTGAAAATTAATTTAGAGGAAGAGGGGAAGGGAAAAATTTATGAAATACCATATTTCCAGTACCACTGTTTTTGAAAATAAAGATAGGAGAATATGGAGAGACTATCAGTAGGAAAAATCTGCTTTTAGTCATCCTCAGAGTTAATGTTTTGGTGGATTGTGTGTGTGTATGTGTGTGGGTGTGTGATGTGTTATTTCCCATCTTCCTATTGTTTTCTGTAGCAAAATCAGCTTGTTCTGTCTTTAATGTCTTCTCTTCATCCTCCCCATAGAGTTAGCTCAAGATGGAATAGCTTCTAGCCTTATTCTCAGGATGAAATTTTACATAAACATCTTTAGAGAGCTTTTATTGCACTAAGAGTAATGTAAGCTAATTAGTGTGTTCATCTTCAAAGTTCCCTAATCAGATCCATGGTAGTGGGTACACAGCTTCATAAATACTTTTTGACTGACAAAAGGTTTCACAGGGTACTGGCAAGGGAAGATGATATATTCATTTTGACATCCTGATGGAGACTCCTGCAAGTCCTCAGGTAACCTCGTTTGCTTCACCTTATTTGCTTTGCTCCTTCCCCATGGGATGCTTTCTATGGCTGTAGATTTGGTTGTTGTT